>NC_134269.1:209090281-209255281 GCF_031893055.1 Leptodactylus fuscus | reverse complement strand
GTCTTCGCCCTTTAAACAGTAGTCAACAGGAGACCTTCATCACACGTTCCTCTGAATACCCAGTGACTAATTGTAATTAAATGGGAAGGTGGACGGAAGAGTACGTTCAAGGAGAAGACAATACTTAAGATGAACCATAATTACGTCTTAAACCTACTATCAGAAGGGTTGGGTTCGATGTCTTCATGTAGTTAAGAAGATCATAGTAGAGGCCTACAGAGATGACTCCAAAAAGTGGACTGAATTGTTTGGTAGTTCCTTGAAGTTTACTGTCCCGGTTAAACAAATAGTCTTGTCTTGTCAAGTTAGTCTTGGCTAATGATCTATGAGGACATGTGTTTTTTTTTGTTAGGAGTCTCCTGTTTACTGAGGAGGGTCATCAGGTTTGGTGACAAAGTGGTCATTTGGAGAACTTTTGTTTTAGGTTGTAGGTCCATCCAAATCAATCTAGTCTCGATGGGGAACCATTGTATGTTTTATGTTACAATGGCCATAGTTGGATCCGGTGATTGGAGAATAATAGTGACTTAAATGGGGGTGAACCAGTTCTGATAAGGGGGATTTTTTAATATGGTGGGAGATATGTGATGGGATTTATAACTTCCCATGGTTTATACCCAATGGGAAAAATAGGCATATCCCATAATTCCCCCAGTGGAGCGAAAATGGCTTTTTGTAAGTCTCCATACACCTGTGAAGGTGATCTCTCCTTAAGGAGTAATAATATCCCCAGCTTATACCCAAACATATATGAGGTAGGGCAAGGGGACAGCACAAGGCCACCGTAGCCTTCTAAAAGAGAATAAGCTCCATAATGGTTCTCCACCTTCTCCATTAACAGCCTGGTTACAATTTTCGGGTAACTAGCCAGTTCTTTTGAACGGGACAGGTTCAGCCATGAACAAAAGATATCTACCCCACCAAAAGATGGATAGTTTTTATGAAGACTGGACACCATTGGTACCTCTTAAACAGGAGTCTGTGACCAGAACCCAGAATATCAACCCAGCCACCCAGATAGATAGGCTAGTCACCTGAATCAAATAGTGGTTTCCGCTTGTGAATTGGTGTCCTAGGTTGCCAAAATAACACCATTTTTGTCTATTTGCAAATTAGCTTTTTTGGAGCCTTCGTTCCTCTAATGAGATTATTTTCACATTGACAACAGGGGCTGTGATTCACAGTTTGATTCAGGTAACCTATCTATCTGCAGAGCTGGGTTGATATGCTGGGTTTAAGATGGCCATACACCATAGGGTAGCTGCACACGACCGAGTTTCGCAGGCCATGTGTTAGCCAGATTGAAGTTCAAACCGGTAAATCTGTCTAACACACGGAACGAGTTTTATGGGTGAAACCCCGTCGTGTGTAATTATCCTTAGACAGTTGTAGGTCAAACTAGCATCAGCTAACCCCCCCCTCCGAATCCCCCATAAATTGGCTTAGCCAAGAGTGCATGTGTTCTCAACGTGGAGAGGGAAAAAAGCTACGGCCAGACATTTCTGTTGGCAGCTCATTGGGCATGTTGAGCAGGGACACTCCTATACACATTATACAACCGACGTGTTCTGCCAAAATGTAAAGGCTCTACAAAAAATAGGATTAGGTGGTGAGAAAAGATTCACCCTTCGCAATGCCTAAAAGTGTCTGCCAACGTCCATAGATCTTTGCTCGAAGGACAAAAGTTTTAGGTCCCTGGTGGTTGCCTCCATCGGCAAGAACCTCCAACTAGATTTCTAGTATTGTATTCTGTACATTAACGTTCATCATCTAGGTAATGGCGACCACATACAATTATATATCTTCAAGATTCCAATAGTGGGTGAGACAACAAGGGCTTCTGTATGGTCAACTTTAGTGATGAGGGTCAATGGTTTTGCTTCAGTCTACGTCTACCTCAACGTATTTCAAGGAGCTTCATCTGAACCAATCTTGGAGGAACACGAGCTTTGAGGTCTAATCTAATCTACGTAATAATGATATCCTAAAATATCTCCATAATATTTTCCAATGGATGGTCATAATTCTCTTCTTTTGAGGTTGGGTGGGCCATGGACCACCAAGGTGTTGAGGAGCTGTCGTGAAAAGTTTACTATTGATCTAAAAGGATCTTCAATGCTATTATAGTCATTGGTTGAAAGGCTAAATCTTCTCCCACAATTGCGATGATGAGTTTGGGAGGGTCTAGAATTGAGGACACCACGAAAAAACCCAAAAACTACTTCTTCATAAATTTGCTGAGTTCTTTTGGCTATAATACACGCCTACAACATCTTGTAAGTCAATGGGTTTCCGTCTTTCACCATTACAAAGTCATTGGTCGATTAAAGTCATCTAACCATGTGTCAGGACCCAATAAATCAAGGCAGGCAGAGACGTAACTTGAAATGCTTGGGCTCCAAAGGAAAATTTATTACTGGGCCTCCACCTACCATGTGTCCTTTATAATAATGGGGTCTACTCATGAGGGAACTGGTTCCAATGGAAGAGACCCACTCTTATGTATGGAGACTTATTTACAGGCAAAGGTCCATGGGTAAAGGGTATTCAAATTAGCTTGTCTTTCTTTGGTGGTATCTTCTATGGTACTTAAAGGGACCTTTAATATCAATTCAGCCTTGCAGATAGATAGGTTACCTGAATCAAACTGTGTTCATTGCTGAGATATAGCTGTTTTTGTCAATGTGCAAATGAGCTCGTATGCAGTGATTTACAATGGAAGAAGACCACATGATTCTGGTGACAGTAACCTATCTATCTGCAGGGCTGGGGTGATATGCTGCGTCTGGTGACAGTAACCTATCTATCTGCAGGGTTGGGGTGATATGCTGGGTCTGGTGACAGTAACCTATCTATCTGCAGGGCTGGGGTGATATGCTGGTTCTGGTGACACTAACCTATCTATCTGCAGGGCTGGGGTGATATGCTGGTTCTGGTGACACTAACCTATCTATCTGCAGGGCTGGGGTGATATGCTGGGGTCTGGTGACACTAACCTATCCATCTGCAGGGCTGGGGTGATATGCTGGGTCTGGTGACATTAACCTATCTATCTGCAGGACTGGGGTGATATGCTGGGTCTGGTGACAGTAACCTATCTATCTGCAGGGCTGGGGTGATATGCTGGGTCTGGTGACAGTAACCTATCTATCTGCAGGGCTGGGGTGATATGCTGGAGTCTGGTGACATTCACCTATCTATCTGCAGGGCTGGGGTGATATGCTGGGATCTGGTGACCCTAACCTATCTATCTGCAGGGCTGGGGTGATATGCTGGGATCTGGTGACCCTAACCTATCTATCTGCAGGACTGGGGTGATATGCTGGTTCTGGTGACACTAACCTATCTATCTGCAGGACTGGCGTGATATGCTGGTTCTGGTGACACTAACCTATCTATCTGCAGGGCTGGGGTGATATGCTGGTTCTGGTGACACTAACCTATCTATCTGCAGGGCTGGGGTGATATGCTGGTTCTGGTGACACTAACCTATCTATCTGCAGGGCTGGGGTGATATGCTGGTTCTGGTGACACTAACCTATCTATCTGCAGGGCTGGGATGATATGCTGTACTGGTGACACTAACCTATCTATCTGCAGGGCTGGGGTGATATGCTGGGTCTGGTGACACTAACCTATCTATCTGCAGGACTGGGGTGATATACTGGTTCTGGTGACACTAACCTATCTATCTGCAGGACTGGGGTGATATACTGGTTCTGGTGACACTAACCTATCTATCTGCAGGGTTGAGTGATATGCTGGAGTCTAGTGACACTCTCTCTAAATAAAACCACTGCCTTGTACTTGGCCTATGACTATAGTGCTCACATATACTGCACCGAGGTACACAGAATACTCTGCACTCAGCCCTTACACCCCTGGAGATCATTGTCTATTATCGTATCTCGTGTATAAATATACAGTCTGGCGCCAATCTTAAAGGAAGTAATTTAAGGATGTTTTTGGAGTCTTAGATGAAAGTCATACAAACATAGTAAGAACATACAAACTGCGGTTACACATAGCACTGCACACAAGGTTCAATAACAAACTAAGCTCTGCTACATCTGGATATATAAGCACGAGGCATAGCATAGAGAGAGAGAGTTGCTTCACGGAAAATCTACATTTCCCACAGATGCTTGCAAACTTTTTGGAAAGATTGACACTGGGTATAACACATGGCTGGGCAGAGTACGCAGCAATATCCAACAGTGCAGAACACCATGGACAACGATGGAGATGATGATGATGACTGACATCTTAGAGCGGCACACGACCCCGCTCGGCCACAGATGTGCACGGTTATAGAAGAATCATACAGATGTAGCAGAGCTGAGTTTGCTAACTGTCGACTCCATCGTGTACATGTAAAGCCTCAAGAACGATAAATTGTGCCGAATAACCACCTCAGCTCTGCTACATCTGCACAATTAATTGTGCAATTTTGCAGGCAAGAGTAAACCCTTGCAAATACCAGGGAATATTCTGGGATAGTGAATGGCATGAATCCCCAGTCACGTGCCATATTGCTTAGATTGCAAGCTCTTGGGGCCGCCGTGTCCAGTTTACAACCGACCTCAGTTTCCAAAAATTTTCAAAAAGTTATTTTTCTTTCCAAATGAAACATAAACTACAAAAATTCCAAGAAAGTTAAGGATTCCTCCCAGACAATGAAGACCTACCGCTGCTGTTTACTTATTAACTCCAAGGAATCTTATAAGGATTTGCCCCAAATCCATAAAATTCCCAGTGCAGACGTCTCCAGGGGGCAAATTCAGAATCCTTCCAGCCCCTTCCCCTGGACACTTTTACCCCCCTCTGGACTCACCTCTGTTAAGCAGAAAGGGGAGAAGACTCAGTAGCAGCATCGTTTCTGGAAGACTCATTCTGAAATCCAGGGAAGGAGACCTGGAATTGGGATCAGTCTGAACTCGGCTAAAGCAGTGTAGGAGGAGCAGGAGGGGGGAAAAAAAGTGCACAAGAGGAGGCAGGGACATTCAGAAAGCAGCAGGAGAGAGGGCTGCCCTCCTCTCCAAAATCCTCTGCCCTGCAAACACTCAGGAGGGGTCTGGGGAGGGGGGAAATACAAGGCAAAAAGAAAGGCGAAATAGACACCTGGACACCAATGTGGGGCTCTTATGGGCTGGAGATTCCAAAACGTTTCTGCCTGGCTAATCGTTTTGTCTGGTCAGCTGACCAAAACCATCACTCAGGGGGGCATTGTGAAAAGCTCAAAACTACTCGAGCACCATGGGGTGGTAGCACCAGATGATCCAGATGTAGGTCCAAAACCCAAATTATTTACACCCATGGCACATACTATCTACAAATAGCCTAATAAAATAAAGCCGCCACACAGTGACCATAAAAAAAATAATTGTGACCAAATATTAGTATACTACAAAAAGAGAATGTCGCTTATACCAATCCCACCAAAACATGACCATAAATACCGCCATATAGTGACAGAATAACACCATAATACTACTAAGACACAATGAGGGAAAAATGCTGTCATATAGTGACCCAATACAATTGTAAGGCTTCAAGACAACAGAAATCTAAGATCATCATAAGGGAGAACATTACATAACTTGCATTGGGGCCCAGGAGCCGATCTGTCTGTCTATCTTATCTAACTCTCTTTAGCATAGTATCTATCAGATAT
This sequence comes from Leptodactylus fuscus, assembly GCF_031893055.1. Taxonomy (NCBI): domain Eukaryota; kingdom Metazoa; phylum Chordata; class Amphibia; order Anura; family Leptodactylidae; genus Leptodactylus; species Leptodactylus fuscus. Next base: position 209,249,607 of record NC_134269.1, on the reverse strand, counting down.
AATGATCTATCTATCTATCTATCTATCTATCTATCTATCTATCTATCATCTATCTATCATCTATCTATCTATCTATCTATCTATCTATCTATCTATTTCCTATCTATCTATCTATCTCCTATCTATCTATCTATCTATCTCCTATCTATCTATCTCTCTATCTATCTATCTATCTATCTATCTATCTATCTATCTCCTATCTATCTATCTATCTATCTATCTATCTATCTCCTATCTATCTATCTATCTATCTATCTATCTATCTATCTCCTATCTATCTATCTATCTATCTATCTATCTCCTATCTATCTATCTATCTATCTATCTCCTATCTATCTATCTATCTATCATCTATCTATCTATCTATCTATCTATCTATCTCCTATCTATCTATCTATCTATCTATCTATCTATCTATCTATTATCTATCTATCTATCTATCTATCTATCTATCTATCTATCTCCTATCTATCTATCTATCTATCTATCTCCTATCTATCTATCTCCTATCTATCTATCTATCTATCTCCTATCTATCTATCTATCTATCTATCTATCTATCTATCTATCATCTATCTATCTCCTATCTATCTATCTATCTATCTATCTATCTATCTATCTATCTCCTATCTATCTATCTATCTATCTATCTATCTATCTATCTATCTATCTCCTATCTATCTATCTATCTATCTATCTATCTATCTATCTATCTATCTATCTTTCTTCCTGTCAATCTCATATCTATCCGTGTTCTTTCTTTGGAAATTCCTTCCAAACTCTGCTTGAATCCATCATTGCTTCCGGTGAGAACATATTACAAGGCGCCAATCTTACAATGGGCTGTGATATGATGCCACTATGCCCGTCACAGTTGTATTTGCAGGGTTAAATTTATCCCATTGACCCCAATACAGCGGTGAGCTGTATGGCCCTTATCCCTTAAAGTATCATGTCCTCCTGCCCCATGTGGTCAGCGGGTGCCGTAATGTTAACCAGCTCCAGAAGGGGGCACCATCTCATACTGATATATGCCCTAAGTCTCAAGTGACTAAGCAAAGAAAACACTATGTGACCCCCCCCCCCCATTAGACTCTGGATCTGCTGTTTGTGTCTCCATAGGTGGCTGCTACCTCTTCGTAGTCGCTGAACCTGAATGAAGGAGCACGCATGGCTTCTGTGTTAGGACTGAATGTGCAAATAGTCTCCTGGCTCGGGAGCAAGACTTAATTCACTCAAGCTGTTTCCGTGCGGTGTGTGTGACTTCAGCTTTACCCTCAGTTGAAAGACGGACTGGAATTTACTACCCATTGCCCTGAACTGAATCATATGTACCGGATCTTTATGGCCCCCTCGTTCTTTAGGGCTAAAACCGAAGCCGACCATAGACGTAACAATAACCAATCCCATCTATGGTGAGCCTAAAGCCCATACACAGATCAATGTCAATGGATATCACCAACAATCTGCCCACAATCCAACCTTCTGATAGTCTCCCAACAGTAGACTCAACTTCTCCCCATTGAGATGGATAGGTATGGTCTGCCAAGAACGTAGGTATAGGGGATCTAGAGGCAGCAATCCCACCAGGGCCCTACTGCCAGAGGGGGGCCTGGGCTCTTTTGCCACACCAGTATTATATCTATTACAAGTGGGAGACTCTAGCACCGAATTTGCACTAGGGCCTAGGAGCTTGCATGTTGATGGGGAGGTCGGGGGAGGTGGAGCCTACAGTGGAGCCTACTCCAAACAGAGTCCGACAAAACCCAATCAAGTCTTAAACAGTAAATATTGATATCCTTAGGAAAGGTCATCGAGATCTGTTCGGTGGGGATCTGACACCTGGGATCACGTCAGAATCCGCCCCCTCACAATAGAGGTCTATGTAGACCCGCTAGCTTTCTTTTTTCCGCGAGCTGCCCTCTCTTTAGGCGGATTCCGCGGCTGATTCCGCAGCACCCTCCGGACTGGACACATTCATTTGGGCCTACTCTGGAGCGGGAAGCCGTGACTGTCGGACGCCGCGACAGTCACGGCAGGCGCATTTTGTTCCCATTCTGACGCGGCTTCCGTGTCAAAATCAGGACCAAAATACGCCATTCCCCGTGTGAACTAGCCCTAACAGTGGTTGGGAGAAAGACTGATATCTCAGCAGTCTTCCCGCTGTCTGTGGGGGCACTAATGGGACATTATACCGTGTGGAGCGCTCAGAGAACTAACGGGGCATTATACTATCTGTGGTGGGCCACTAAGGGGTCATTATACAGTGTGGGGGCACCAATGGAGCAATATACTGTGTGGAGGGGCTAAAGTGGCATTATACTGTGTAAGGATTCTAAAGGGGCGTTATTCTATATTGGATCATTAAGGAGCATTATATTGTGTGGGGGACACTATGGAGTATTATATTGTGTGGGGGACACTATGGAGCATTATACTGTGTGAGGGACACTATGGAGCATTATATTGTGTGGGGACACCTTGGAGCATTATATTGTGTGGGGGACACTATGGAGCATTATATTGTGTGGGGGACACTATGGAACATTATATTGTGGGGGGGGACAGTATGGAGCATTATATTGTGTGGGGGACACTATGTGGCATTATATTGTGTGGGGGACACTAATGAGCATTATATTGTGTGGGGGACACTATGTGGCATTATATTGTGTGGGGGACACTATGGAGCATTATATTGTGTGGGGGACACTATGGAGCATTATATTGTGTGGGGGACACTATGGAGCATTATATTGTGTGGGGGACACTATGGAGCATTATATTGTGTGGGGGACACTATGGAGCATTATATTGTGTGGGGAACAGTATGGGCATTATATTGTGTGGGGGACACTAATGAGCATTATATTGTGTGGGGACACTATGGGGCATTATATTGTGTGAGGGCATTAAAGGAACATTATACTACATTGGGGCACTCAGTAGGCATCATCACTATATGTTACACAGAGAAGGGCACTATTATTGTATTAGGGTATAAAGAGACTGGGCAGTGTCAAAGGTGGATGGGAAGAAATACGCGAGGTCAGCTGCCCCCGGCCCCCAACTTTCTGCTTTCACCACCCATCGAGTGCAAGCACTGTTGGATCTCCCAATAATCTGGCCCCACGGTCCATGCCGGATCACTGGGATTTTACTGTAGGACGTACGGCTCACCCCACATGTCGCTGCTCAGACAAAGACAGGCCTGGGGGGCGGAGGGGGGCTATTGGCTCAGTCCCAGAATGAATCAGCAGCGCTCATAGGTATGAAGGGAGCCGGAGTCATCTGCAAGCCATTAACCAACAGATTCACTCACAGTTATGCCGAGCGGATGTTAACTCTTTGCAAACTCAGTTGCAATGCCATCATTGTTAGCACACCCAGTCACATTAAAGGGGGAGTCTGACATTTTCGTTTAATGATATGCCGTAAATAAAAACTTGCATTCAAAGTAAAAAAAAAACAAAAAAAAACTTTTGCCTATAAAGTTTACAATGCTGAGCAGCTCAAGTGGGAGGGGCTACAGTGTCATGGACCGCTATCAGTTGTGTCCGGGACAACCTGGACACAATGGAAATTTCCTTTAAATTTGTCAGAAGGGCGTGGCCAGATCTATAATCTTGTCTTTATGTCCATAGCGGGTGGTATAGCTTGTACACAGTAGAGGGCGACACTGAGCCCAGGTGAAGGCTCCTTCTACATCCCAGCACACAGCATATGGCGGCATACAATGTATATGGCCTATGACTTTTACATTTTTGTCCTCCTTCCCAGTTTTGCACACTAGGTGCCTCCACGTAAAGTCTCGTAAGACCTTATGGCAGAAACTCGCACTTCTATTCTACATTTCTGTGAAATGTGACACGGCCTGTAAAATCTGAAGAAGACGCCGGGCCGCTGCAGTAAACGTTGCGTTGGCTCAGATCTACTCGGTCATTTCTATAACTCTCGAAATTTCACATTCACCCTATATTTGGTCCTGGGATCTTCACCGACCTTAGTCACGCCATGTGTAACATCTATACAGGGTGAGTTCTCCAACAGTGCCCCCTACAGGACTGGGTGGCAGCTGAACGCTAAGAAAAGTTGGTTAAAGGGAGTCAGTCAGGCCCAAACGAAATACCTCCCGAACCAATAATAGTGGGCCTTTAAGAAGAGTAGAAACATATCTGTGTGCCCACAACGCACAGAGATAGCCATCCCTTACGGATATGCAAATTAGACTGCAAGTGCACTGGGGGTGGGGCCTAATTTGACAGATTTGCCTATAAACAGCCATGACGAACACAGAAACTAAAAATTATAGTTAAAGGAGCAATCATTGCAGAGGCTGTCTGTAGGCAAATCTAGCAAATCAAGCCCCACCCCTAGTGCACTTGCAGGCAAATTTGCATAACAATTAAAGCGATTATTGGTGCTTCATGGGTGTCTACCATTGGTGGAGGTCTCACTGCTGTTATATCAATTGATCAGAAAAGTAAAGGAGTGTTTTTGCAGTTTTAGTGGAAACAGCACCACTCACATTCACAGGTTGAGTTTGGTATTGCACCTAAACACATTTCAAATGGGGCCTTTATTGTTTGTGTTAATGGTCCTAGTGGTCAGCCCCCCAACCAAGGTTTAGGGATCCTAGCACTCAGCCCCAATGTGTACCTGGAGGTCCATACCCCCCCCCCCCCCCCACCACCACCATCACCACCAACACCAACACTGTCATCCTAATGGTTGGACCCATAATATTTAATATACAATATACCGCTCCAATCCAATGACTGGTTGATCTTGCATAGTAACAACCATTCTTGTGAGCCAGAAATGTGCGCACAGACGTAGTCACTGCCCTTCCCCCACTCTATTTAGAAGTTTATACAGAGTGCCCTGACCAGCATGGGGCGCCAATGAGCAAGTGAGAAATTTCCCCCGTGATATCCAGCAAGTTTGGAAGGGGTTTTGCTTTAGGGGTGCAGATGTAACAGTCCTTTAACCCATCACCTAGAGGCAGTGAAAGAGCCGGACGGCTTTTGCTCGGATTATGTGATATTTTATGGCGCACGCCCAGCACGACATCACACCAGACCCGATTCACTCTGCCTTAGGTGACACCACATAGTTTACAAGTGATGACTTGGCTGCCAATTTCCTAAGTTGCGCACACTGGCACTTCATAAAACCCGTACTGTACTCCGCTGTATACCAGGACATTGTGTGCATTGGAGCGGGAAGCGCTGTTTTTGAGAAAAAGTAAAAACATTTTTTAAAGGGGTTGTCTCATGAAGATACTGCTGTATAGAGGTTATTAGGATATATGGATATCTAGCCAGAATAAAGAAGTTAGGTTAGTGTCACCAGACCCAGCATATCACCCCAGCCCTGCAGATAGATAGGTTAGTGTCACCAGAACCAGCATATCACCCCAGCCCTGCAGATAGATAGGTTAGTGTCACCAGAACCAGCATATCACCCCAGCCCTGCAGATAGATAGGTTACTGTCACCAGACCCAGCATATCACCCCAGCCCTGCAGATAGATAGGTTACTGTCACCAGAACCCAGCATATCACCCCAGCCCTGCAGATAGATAGGTTACTGTCACCAGAACCAGCATATCACCCCAGCCCCGCAGATAGATAGGTTACTGTCACCAGACCCAGTATATCACCCCAGCCCTGCAGATAGATAGGTTACTGTCACCAGAACCCAGCATATCACCCCAGCCCTGCAGATAGATAGGTTAGTGTCACCAGAACCAGAATATCACCCCAGCCCCGCAGATAGATAGGTTACTGTCACCAGAACCAGCATATCACCCCAGTCCTGCAGATAGATAGGTTACTGTCACCAGAACCAGCATATCACCCCAGCCCTGCAGATAGATAGGTTAGTGTCACCAGAACCAGCATATCACCCCAGCCCTGCAGATAGATAGGTTAGTGTCACCAGAACCAGAATATCACCCCAGCCCCGCAGATAGATAGGTTACTGTCACCAGAACCAGCATATCATCCCAGTCCTGCAGATAGATAGGTTAGTGTCACCAGATCCAGCATATCACCCCAGCCTTGCAGATAGATAGGTTACTGTCATCAGAACCAGCATATCACCCCAGCCCTGCAGATAGATATGTTACTGTCACCAGACCCAGCATATCACCCCAGCCCTGCAGATAGATAGGTTACTGTCACCAGATCCAGCATATCACCCCAGCCCTGCAGATAGATAGGTTACTGTCACCAGACCCAGCATATCACCCCAGCCCTGCAGATAGATAGGTTACTGTCACCAGACCCAGCATATCACCCCAGTCCTGCAGATAGATAGGTTAGTGTCACCAGAACCAGCATATCACCCCAGCCCTGCAGATAGATAGGTTAGTGTCCCCAGAACCAGCATATCACCCCAGCCCTGCAGATAGATAGGTTACTGTCACCAGACCCAGCATATCACCCCAGCCCTGCAGATAGATAGGTTAGTTTCACCAGAACCAGCATATCACCCCAGCCCTGCAGATAGATAGGTTACTGTCACCAGAACCAGCATATCACCCCAGCCCTGCAGATAGATAGGTTAGTGTCACCAGAACCAGCATATCACCCCAGCCCTGCAGATAGATAGGTTACTGTCACCAGAACCAGCATATCGCCCCAGCCCTGCAGATAGATAGATTAGTGTCACCAGAACCAGCATATCACTCCAGCCCTGCAGATAGATAGGTTACTGTCACCAGACCCAGCATATCACCCCAGTCCTGCAGATAGATAGGTTAGTGTCACCAGAACCAGTATATCACCCCAGCCCTGCAGATAGATAGGTTACTGTCACCAGAACCAGTATAAAAAATTAGATTTAGCTTAGTAAGTTTCATGATCTTTTTCCCAGACATGACAGGGCTTACTCGTATCCACTATTAGGAGATTGCCTGGGGTCTGTGATAGCCATCGCTGACCTCTCCATGTTTCACAATTTGGCAGAGGTTTCATCCACAGATAAGAGGCGGCCATCTGGGAACACTTAAATGATGAAAAAAGAGCAAAAGCCGCTTCTTGTGAGATGGCCACTTACTGCCTTTTCTTATCCGTTTTGGCTTTTCTCACAGGGCAGTGAAGGATTTTAGGAGATTTCATGGGTTGACTATGGAGGGAAATATGACAAAGACGCTTTAGCTTTATAATAAATGACCCGGTACAGACCAATAACTGTCTCCAGTCATGAGGCTTCTTCAAAGCTGGTCTGGCCTATAAGGAGACCAGAGGATGGGCCAACATTCATGATAGTTGACACCAGGCTCAACAAGGTCTACTTGCTCCTCTGGTAGTCAGCTCCACCATCCTTGTTTCTGTGCTTTGTAAGTTTCTTCATTTCTGCATTATCTAAGTTACAGTGACGTTAGAAGTGAGTCATTACATCGATTGAATTCAGACTTATACAATTCTCCTAACTCATGATACTTGTCTATATTGTCTGTGATTGCTGTGTGCAGAGTCTCCTGTGTATTCCAATTCATTCCACATTGCTCCCTCTTCCTCCTGCTTATAAGAGCTGACAGGGAGAAGCCAATTACAGGAGGAGGCAGAAAAGAATAAAGCTGCATCACACAGAATATACAGAGACTCTACAGTGTGAACTAGACACCAGAAGTCACTTATCTATCAGTTGCTGCCCTAAGATAGGACTCATACTATGGCAAGTGCAGTTAGATAAGACTGTGCCCCCTATAACTTGTATTTGGCAAGCTAGGCATGCTGGGAAATGTAGACACTACATTTGGGCAGTACATCAGAGGCGATGAAGAGGCCAAGATGGCAGACAACTCAGCACTTTTCTCTCTACAAGATTTGTGTGGACACCATGTGGAAAACACATGGACACCATTATAGTACACCGCTTTTTAATACATTCCGTATTCCGTTCAGGGGGTCCCCAAGCGGTCTCCCCGAATGGAACACAGAGGTGAACCAGACCTTATGGGCTTTCTTGTTGTCTAGTATTGCAGCTAAGTCCCAGTCAAGTAAATGCAGTACCGCGTATAACCTATAGATATGAGTGGCGCTGTTCTAATGTCGTAAACCCCTTTAAAGCTACAGCTTGGAGGCTGAAGAAAATATAAGTAACACATGGTAAGATTTTTTGAGAGTGCAAGGACACCGAGCTCGGAATATGTCGTAATTGAAGAGATTTATGAGCCAAAGCTCTGGCTGACTGTGAGGCTCAAGATGGGGTCCCATAGGAGAGCAGAGCCCCTAGTGCGTCTGCAATAGTAACCAGAGAGATTCGCTTTGTCAGGGCTGTCTTGGGGAGCCTTGTGACACGTTGGATGAGATTTCGGGGTTAGATTTGGTTCACTTCGCCCCTTCTCGATGAGGAGGATTTCCGTCACCAGCAGATGTTTTTGATTTGCCCACCAATCCTCTTCCTATGGGGTTGTCAATGAGAGGTTTTTGTCGGGTTAGACCCGCAGTACATTTGTATCTGCTGATAATTTGGATCCATCTCGAGAATTTTTTTTCTTCTTCAAGAACTTTCCTTGGCTCAGCACAATGCCGTCTAGCCTCTGTTTACATCTCACATGAGCCAGCAGCTAATCAGCTCGGGGGCCGCGCGGCCAAATATTGTGTAATCCGTAATCCCATCTTGAAATGCTCAATGAAATTATACAACCAGAAACTGCTGTGTGCTAGGAAAAGATAAGAGGTCACCCAGAAATATCACTATGGGTGCATTCACGCGGAGTAACGCGCCGCGTGACCTGGCACGTATACGCCGTGTGAGATTTTGAGCGCCGTATACGCTCCCATTGATTTCAATGGGAGCCTGGATCGTATATGCCGCGTTATTTTGCAGCCGTGAAATCACGGCCGCAAAATAACGCGGCGTATATGAGACTAACTCCCATTGAAATCAATGGGAGCGTATATGGCGCTCAAAATCTCACACGGCGTATACGTGCCAGGTCACGCGGTACGTTACTCCGTGTGAATGCACCCTAAAGGGTGATCATGAGAAATTCCCATCTCAAAAAGTGATGGCCTACAGCTAGGAAATGCCATCGTCTTCTGACCTCTGGGACCCCTACAATCCTAAAATTAAAAGGGCCCTGCTGCACTGCTACCCCTTCACTATTTGTCTTTATGAGGCTGTGCCCAGGGACCCTTTTTTGCAGGAACTGCACCAGGGCTACACAAGGGGGCTGTTTCATGGTTAAAATCGCCTCCTTGCTGATCCCGGCACATACAGGACAATAGTGGTCTGGTAACCAATGAGCGATTCCATCAGTATTGATTACAGCGGGCCAAGGAGAGCGCGGAATATAATCTGTATTAGACACTCATACCGTTCTTACTGCTATAGTGTGCGGGATCTGGAGGGGACAATACTGTGTGATCTGGGGGACTATACTGTGTGATCTGGGGGGACTATACTGTGTGATCTGGGGGGACTATACTGTGTGATCTGGGGGGACTATACTGTGTGATCTGGGGGACTATACTGTGTGATCTGGGGGGACTATACTGTGTGATCTGGGGGGACTATACTGTGTGATCTGGGGGGACTATACTGTGTGATCTGGGGGGACTATACTGTGTGATCTGGGGGACTATACTGTGTGATCTGGGGGGACTATACTGTGTGGGATCTGGGGGACTATACTGTGTGATCTGGGGGGACTATACTGTGTGATCTGGGGGACAATACTGTGTGATCTGGGGGACTATACTGTGTGATCTGGGGGGACTATACTGTGTGATCTGGGGGGACTATACTGTGTGATCTGGGGGGACTATACTGTGTGATCTGGGGGACTATACTGTGTGATCTGGGGGGACTATACTGTGTGGGATCTGGGGGACTATACTGTGTGATCTGGGGGGACTATACTGTGTGATCTGGGGGGACTATACTGTGTGATCTGGGGGACTATACTGTGTGATCTGGGGGACTATACTGTGTGATCTGGGGGGACTATACTGTGTGATCTGGGGGACTATACTGTGTGATCTGGGGGGACTATACTGTGTGGGATCTGGGGGACTATACTGTGTGATCTGGGGGGACTATACTGTGTGATCTGGGGGACTACACTGTGTGATCTGGGGGGACCATACTGTGTGATCTGGGGGACTATACTGTGTGATCTGGGGGACTATACTGTGTGATCTGGGGGGACTATACTGTGTGATCTGGGGGACTACACTGTGTGATCTGGGGGGACCATACTGTGTGATCTGGGGGACTATACTGTGTGATCTGGGGGGACTATACTGTGTGATCTGGGGGGACTATACTGTGTGATCTGGGGGACTATACTGTGTGATCTGGGGGGACTATACTGTGTGGGATCTGGGGGACTATACTGTGTGGGATCTGGGGGGACTATACTATGTGACCTGGGGGGACTATACTGTGTGGGATCTGGGGGGACCATACTGTGTGATCTGGGGGGACTATACTGTGTGATCTGGGGGGACTATACTGTGTGATCTGGGGGGACTATACTGTGTGATCTGGGGGGACTATACTGTGTGATCTGGGGGACTATACTGTGTGATCTGGGGGACTATACTGTGTGATCTGGGGGGACTATACTGTGTGATCTGGGGGGACTATACTGTGTGACCTGGGGGGACTATACTGTGTGGGATATGGGGGTACTATATTGTGTGGGATCTGGGGGGACTATACTTGTGGGATATGGGGGTACTATACTGTGTGGGATCTGGGGGGACTATACTGTGTGGGATATGGGGGGACTATATTGTGTGGGATCTGGGGGGACTATACTGTGTGATCTGGGGGACTATACTGTGTGGGATCTGGGGGGACTATACAGTGTGATCTGGGGGGACTATACTGTGTGGGCCTGGGGGCACTATACTATGTGAGACCTGGGCGCCATTATACTATGTGGGACCTGGGGGGCACTATACAATGTGGGACCTGGGGGACTATACTATGTGGGACCTGGGGGCACTATACAATGTGGGCCTGGGGGGCACTATACTATGTGGGACCTGGGGGGGGCACTATACTATGTGGGCCTGGGGGCACTAAACTATGTGGGACCTGGGGGCACTATACTATGTGAGACCTGGGCGCCATTATACTATGTGGGACCTGGGGGGCACTATACAATGTGGGACCTGGGGGACTATACTATGTGGGACCTGGGGGCACTATACAATGTGGGCCTGGGGGGCACTATACTATGTGGGACCTGGGGGCACTATACTATGTGAGACCTGGGCGCCATTATACTATGTGGGACCTGGGGGGCACTATACAATGTGGGACCTGGGGGGACTATACTATCTGGGACCTGGGGGCACTATACAATGTGGGCCTGGGGGGCACTATACTATGTGGGACCTGGGGGGGGGCACTATACTATGTGGGCCTGGGGGGCACTATACTATGTGGGACCTGGGGGGGCACTATACTATGTGGGCCTGGGGACACTATACTATGTGGGACCTGGGGGCACTATACAATGTGGGACCTGGGGGCACTATACTATGTGGGACCTGGGGGCTGATCTGTGCAGTTCCGATTGTCGGACCCCTACCAGTCTAATACTGATGACCTATTCGGTATCCATTATGTCTGGGTCTCGGACAACCCCTTTAAGGGCACCAGGTAGCCAGCAGAGTGTGATTGCAGCTCTGGAGTATAAGTAGCTCAGACAGTCCTGTATGGCATAATATATACAACAGTCAAGGGAAGGAATGAAGAGAAATAGTTCTAAGAAACAGCAATTTCTAAGAAAAAGGGATGTAATAAATAATAGGAGCCGTCCTGACCTCCGCTCTCAGCACCGCAGGCGAGTGTCAACCCCATGGAGGATACTTACCTCCAGCTAGAGATGGACAATTGATTGGGGATCCAGTTTCATGGTCATTTTGTCTGGCTGTAAACTAAAACAACAATGAATTTTGCGTCTGTGCGGGATCCGGTAATCTGAGATGGGCTACTTAAGTCCCAGAAGAAGTCTATTACTTCTTAAGTATTTTATTAATGATCTGCGGTTACATCATGAAATGACTTGAGCAACCAGACAAGATTGCAAATTGAGGATCTGGAGACACAAGCAACACTTGTGCCAGAATAGAAAGACCCACGGAAGGGCACAAAGACCACAGGGTGGGATTAATACAGGGATGTGGGTCAGTCCATCAGGTTATATAACCTGACATGAAGAGGTTGGAGTTGGAGTCTTTTCAGACCTCCGAGTATAATGATCAGAAGGCTAGGAGAGGGAACATAAAAAACACTGTTACTTACCTCTCCTGGGCTCAGGAAGCCTTCCGACCTAATTGGTGACGTCCCAGACATCATTATACGTTGTGACGGCTCACATGACGTCTGGTCCGTCATTGAAGATAGTCGACATCAGCGGGGAGTGCGCCGGAGCCTAGGAGAGGTAAGTAACAGTGTTTTTTTTAAACATAAACCCTGAGTCAAACATAAGTGTCACCTCCATATAGGGCTTACAATTTACATTTTTCCTATCAGTATGTCTTTGGAGTATGGGAGGAAATCCACGCAAACATGGGGAGAACGTACAAACTCCTTGCAGATGTTGTCCTTGGCAGGATTCAAACCCAGTACTCCAGCGCTGCAGGGCTGTAGTAACCACTGAGCCACTGCTCTTTGTCCCCCTACTTACTAATAGTGTGCCTCCATTATTTAACACACAGTAATAATGTCTTTCCATTATGTAATGCCCTTTGATAGTGCCCTCTTTGTTTGGCACAGTAACAGGGTTTGCACACGGTGATTATGTTACCTTAGTGCCCCTCCCTACTCAATCAGGATGTCTCTTTAGTGCCCTACGCTGTATGATGCCCCTTAGTTTCCCCCACACGCAGTATAATGGCACTGAGTAATGGCGGTGCCCTTGTTGCCCCAAAGAGCTAATTTGCATAATAGAAAAAATGGTGAAATCTCAGCAACAGATTCATCGATTCACAAAGGGGAAAATGCTGTTTGATTCAGGAAACACTAACCTATCTATCTGCAGGACTGGGGTGATATGCTGGGTCTGGTGACACTAACCTATCTATCTGCAGGACTGGGGTGATATGCTGGGTCTGGTGACACTAACCTATCTATCTGCAGGGCTGGGGTGATATGCTGGGTCTGGTGACACTAACCTATCTATCTGCAGGACTGGGGTGATATGCTGGGTCTGGTGACACTAACCTATCTATCTGCAGGGCTGGGGTGATATGCTGGGTCTGGTGACACTAACCTATCTATCTGCAGGGCTGGGGTGATATACTGGTTCTGGTGACAGTAACCTATCTATCTGCAGGGCTGGGGTGATATGCTGGTTCTGGTGACAGTAACCTATCTATCTGCAGGGCTGGGGTGATATGCTGGGCCTGGTGACACTAACCTATCTATCTGCAGGGCTGGGGTGATATGCTGGTTCTGGCGACAGTAACCTATCTATCTGCAGGACTGGGGTGATATGCTGGTTCTGGTGACAGTAACCTATCTATCTGCAGGGCTGGGGTGATATGCTGGGTCTGGTGACAGTAACCTATCTATCTGCAGGGCTGGGGTGATATGCTGGGCCTGGTGACACTAACCTATCTATCTGCAGGGCTGGGGTGATATGCTGGTTCTGGCGACAGTAACCTATCTATCTGCAGCACTGGGGTGATATGCTGGTTCTGGTGACAGTAACCTATCTATCTGCAGGGCTGGGGTGATATGCTGGGTCTGGTGACACTAACCTATCTATCTGCAGGGCTGGGGTGATATGCTGGTTCTGGTGACACTAACCTATCTATCTGCAGGGCTGGGGTGATATGCTGGTTCTAGTGACACTAATCTATCTATCTGCAGGGCTGTGGTGATATGCTGGTTCTAGTGACACTAACCTATCTATCTGCAGGACTGGGGTGATATGCTGGGTCTGGTGACACTAACCTATCTATCTGCAGGGCTGGGGTGATATGCTGGGTCTGGTGACAGTAACATATCTATCTGCAGGGCTGGGGTGATATGCTGGTTCTGGCGACAGTAACCTATCTATCTGCAGGACTGGGGTGATATGCTGGTTCTGGTGACAGTAACCTATCTATCTGCAGGGCTGGGGTGATATGCTGGGTCTGGTGACAGTAACCTATCTATCTGCAGGGCTGGGGTGATATGCTGGGCCTGGTGACACTAACCTATCTATCTGCAGGGCTGGGGTGATATGCTGGTTCTGGCGACAGTAACCTATCTATCTGCAGCACTGGGGTGATATGCTGGTTCTGGTGACAGTAACCTATCTATCTGCAGGGCTGGGGTGATATGCTGGGTCTGGTGACACTAACCTATCTATCTGCAGGGCTGGGGTGATATGCTGGTTCTGGTGACACTAACCTATCTATCTGCAGGGCTGGGGTGATATGCTGGTTCTAGTGACACTAATCTATCTATCTGCAGGGCTGTGGTGATATGCTGGTTCTAGTGACACTAACCTATCTATCTGCAGGACTGGGGTGATATGCTGGGTCTGGTGACACTAACCTATCTATCTGCAGGGCTGGGGTGATATGCTGGTTCTGGTGACGCTAACCTATCTATCTGCAGGGCTGGGGTGAAATGCTGGGTCTGGTGACAGTAATCTATTTATCTGCAGGACTGGGGTGATATGCTGGTTCTGGTGACACTAACCTTTCTATCTGCAGGGCTGGGGTGATATGCTGGTTCTGGTGACACTAACCTATCTATCTGCAGGGCTGGGGTGATATGCTGGTTCTGGTGACACTAACCTATCTATCTGCAGGACTGGGGTGATATGCTGGTTCTGGTGACACTAACCTATCTATCTGCAGGACTGGGGTGATATGCTGGTTCTGATGACACTAACCTATCTATCTGCAGGGCTGGGGTGATATGCTGGTTCTGGTGACACTAAGCTATCTATCTGCAGGGCTGTGGTGATATGCTGGTTCTAGTGACACTAACCTATCTATCTGCAGGACTAGGGTGATATGCTGGGTCTGGTGACACTAACCTATCTATCTGCAGGGCTGGGGTGATATGCTGGTTCTGGTGACGCTAACCTATCTATCTGCAGGACTGGGGTGATATGCTGGTTCTGGTGATACTAACCTATCTATCTGCAGGACTGGGGTGATATGCTGGTTCTGATGACACTAACCTATCTATCTGCAGGGCTGGGGTGATATGCTGGTTCTAGTGACACTAATCTATCTATCTGCAGGACTGGGGTGATATGCTGGTTCTGGTGACACTAACCTATCTATCTGCAGGGCTGGGGTGATATGCTGGTTCTGGTGACGCTAACCTATCTATCTGCAGGGCTGGGGTGAAATGCTGGGTCTGGTGACAGTAACCTATCTATCTGCAGGACTGGGGTGATATGCTGGGTCTGGTGACACTAACCTATCTATCTGCAGGGCTGGGGTGATATGCTGGTTCTGGTGACGCTAACCTATCTATCTGCAGGGCTGGGGTGAAATGCTGGGTCTGGTGACAGTAATCTATTTATCTGCAGGACTGGGGTGATATGCTGGTTCTGGTGACAGTAACTTATCTATCTGCAGGGCTGGGGTGATATGCTGGTTCTGGTGACAGTAACCTATCTATCTGCAGGGCTGGGGTGATATGCTGGTTCTGGTGACACTAACCTATCTATCTGCAGGACTGGGGTGATATGCTGGTTCTGGTGATACTAACCTATCTATCTGCAGGACTGGGGTGATATGCTGGTTCTGATGACACTAACCTATCTATCTGCAGGGCTGGGGTGATATGCTGGTTCTAGTGACACTAATCAATCTATCTGCAGGGCTGTGGTGATATGCTGGGTCTGGTGACATTAACCTATCTATCTGCAGGGCTGGGGTGATATGCTGGTTCTGGTGACACTAACCTATCTATCTGCAGGGCTGGGGTGATATGCTGGGTCTGGTGACACTAACCTATCTATCTGCAGGGCTGGGTTATATGCTGGTTCTGGTAACAGTAACCTATCTATCTGCAGGGCTGGGGTGATATGCTGGTTCTGGTGACACTAACCTTTCTATCTGCAGAGCTGGGGTGATATGCTTGGGTCTGGTGACAGTAACCTTTCTATCTGCAGAGCTGGGGTGATATGCTGGGGTCTGGTGACAGTAACCTATCTATCTGCAGGGCTGGGGTGATATACTGGGTCTGGTGACAGTAACCTATCTATCTGCAGGGTTGGGGTGATATACTGGTTCTGGTGACACTAACCTATCTATCTGCAGAGCTGGGGTGATTTACTGGGTCTGGTGACAGTAACCTTTCTATCTGCAGAGCTGGGGTGATATACTGGGTCTGGTGACAGTAACCTATCTATCTGCAGGGTTGGGGTGATATACTGGGTCTGGTGACAGTAACCTATCTATCTGCAGGACTGGGTGATATGCTGGTTCTGGTGACAGTAACCTATCTATCTGCAGGGCTGGGGTGATATACTGGGTCTGGTGACAGTAACCTATCTATCTGCAGGGTTGGGGTGATATACTGGGTCTGGTGACAGTAACCTATCTATCTGCAGGACTGGGTGATATGCTGGTTCTGGTGACAGTAACCTATCTATCTGCAGGACTGGGGTGATGTGCTGGTTCTGGTAACAGTAACCTATCTATCTGCAGGGCTGGGGTGATATACTGGGTCTGGTGACAGTAACCTATCTATCTGCAGGACTGGGGTGATATGCTGGTTCTGGTAACAGTAACCTATCTATCTGCAGGACTGGGGTGATATGCTGGTTCTGGTAACAGTAACCTATCTATCTGCAGGGCTGGGGTGATATGCTGGTTCTGGTAACAGTAACCTATCTATCTGCAGGGCTGGGGTGATATGCTGGTTCTGGTGACAGTAACCTATATGCAGGGCTGGGGTGATATGCTGGTTCTGGTAACAGTAACCTATCTATCTGCAGGGCTGGGGTGATATGCTGGTTCTGGTGATACTAACCTATCTATCTGCAGGGCTGGGGTCCAGTGACGCTCCCTTTACGTCATGCTCTTCTATTGGGACATGGGGGATGCTTTCGGCCTCCTCCTATTACCAGTTAGTGTCCCGGTCACTACATTAATTGGTTTCCCAGCTTGTATTCCCGATCTCGTTTCATCCTCGCCGTTCCTGCACATTGTAAAGCGGATGGATTGATGAGCCATTGTGAGGATTTGGCGGTTGGTGTACGTCGGCGGTGACATACAGAAAGCTCTTTACACCTTGCCAAGGATGAGAACACTTTCCTGGGCTGAGGACGCACTGACGTCAGGGCTCAGTTATGGTATCTCCATTTAAAGTAGTAAAAATCACCAATAAAAAAAATAACAATTGTGGGATTGCAAAGCCAATATTCTGATAGAGCAGTTTATAGGTTTCGATGTTTCTATGATTGTCTCTTGTGATTTCCTGGAATATTGTAACGTTTCTTCCCCTGATCTAGTAGTTTAGGTATTTTGAGAGTTGCAAGTTTTACGATGGGATATATGTAAGGCAGCATTCACACTGAGTAACGCTGGCGTTTTTTGTGCTTATTTTGGCACGTAAATAGTAAATGATACTATATGTTATGTGAGCAGAGCATGACCCTCAAAGAGAGAATCCCTGGTTCATGCTCTGCCCCCTTCAGCTTGCACTAGTTATTACACCCTGTACCAGTATTCCCGGAGTGTCCCTTTAATTAATCCTGGTGGAAAGGGTTAATAGGAACCTGTTTTTGTCTGAACAGGATAAAGACATTTACTTACAAGCTGAGTGACCTAGTTTAGATCAGAAAAATATGTTTGTAATCCCGTTCGGCGTGTAATGTCTTACAAAGGATCAAAGCTCTCCGAGTTGTCATCCGACATCATCCTGATTGGACCCCGCTGATAGCTGGCCCGATACCGGGAGATGACTTACAAGAAGTCAGTGGGATCCTGATCTGAAGACACAAAAACAACCCGGCTGTATGTATCTTTGTCTTCTCCAATCCATGGAGCTTTGTAGGGGGGTTAGTTCTGAAGTGGGGTGACAGGCGAGGGTCCGTACCTACATTTTACATCTTTATATGGTTTATATATTATCTATTTTTCTTACTATTTACAGCGTATGTTCACTTTCCCTATAGAGCCACCTCCAAGCATTACATGGGACTCATTGATGTGGATAAGTTAGGTCCTGCTGAGCATGAGACACACAATACATGAGGGTCCTGCATGGGAAACCCTTTCCTATCAAAGGGATATTACTAGAGATGAGCGAGTAGTACTCGATCGAGTAGGTATACTACAGTATTCGAAATACTCGTACTCGATCGAGTACCACTCACTATTCGAATGTAAAATTTCAATGCAGAACCAGCATTAATTGGCCGAATGCTATACAGTCGGCCAATCAACGCTGGTTCTTCTCCTACCTTTAGAAGTCTTCTCCGTGCAGCTTCCCCGCGGCGTCTTCCGGCTCTGAATTCACTCTGCCAGGCATCGGGCCTGGGCAGAGCCGACTGCGCATGTCCGCTTGTAGTGCGGGCATGCGCAGTCGGCTCTGCCCAGGCCCGATGCCTGGCAGAGTGAATTCAGAGCTGGAAGATGCCGCAGGGACGCTGCACGGAGAAGACTTCTCAGAGGATCCAGCCCGACCCTCACTCGTGGACTTGGTAAGTATAATTTGATCGAACGTTGCCTACCCCTGAAACGAGCATTCTCCCCCCATAGACTATAATAGGGTTAGATATTCAATTCAAGTAGTCGAATATTGAGGGGCTACTCGAAACGAATATCGAACCTCGAACATTTTACTGTTCGCTCATCTCTAGATATTACAGTAAAAACAAATTATGCCCTATGTCTTTTTTGTAGAGGTCCCAACAGTCAGACCCACACGATCTAGTACCTATCCACCATCTAATGGTTTATTTTCGGTATACCCCTTTAAGTCTTAATTCTTACACAGGCTATTGGATAAAGGATAGGGCTGGGCAGGTAACTGAAAAATAACCAAAACCGAATGTCATCCCGGATAATGTTGGTTATTTTGGTTCGGTCATTACAATATCCTTTGAGATTCTACCTGAAGTTTCGTTCACTCCAAACATATCTGAACTGGACCTGCTATTATTATATTGTGGGGTCTCTTCAGAGTATAATAAAGGGAGGACCAGGCGTCTCCTGGGATCCGGTCTGACTCCCTGTCCGGAGGTTGGGTTATAATAGGGGGCAAATAAACAATTACTTGCCATTGGGCCCTAGGATACAAGTAGGGTTGAGCGATCGGGATCGGAAAAGATCGATTGAGCAAATTTGACGATCGGGATCGGCTGGAAAATGATCGGAAATCGGATTTTGAAATCTCAAGATCGGCTCCACCCTAAAAGTGATTTTTCCCATAGAGAAGCATTGACTAGGGTTGAACAATCGGGATCGGAAAAGATCGATTGAGCAAATTTCACGATCGGGATCGGCTGGAAAATGATCGGAAATCGGATTTTAAAATCGATCCTAAAATCTCAAGATTGACTCAACCCTAGATACAACCCATATCATCCTTATTATAATCTGCCCACTGTTGTCTTTAAAAATGGGTGTGGCTTAAATAATTGTTCATTAATTGCAATTAATGTCAATTTTTTTTAGCTCATATTCACCCAGCCCTTTAAAAAAATAAATAAACAAAACCAGTTGTGTGTGAACTGTATTTTATCCACTATGATAGTCACTACCATATAACACTACATAAACATGAAAAAGAAACCAAATGTCAGATTTCAACTTCAGACAACTTCACACCCCGGCCCAGAAGAGTCAATGAAATGATATGAGAGACACATGGAGGACACATCCTCAGCAGGTGGTTTACATTTGTAACAGAAAGATGAGGAAAACACATGCTCAGGAGAATTGCAGTGCACGGGCCCTCGCCAAGGACAGGCTTTACAGAAGGTTCCCCCTATGGAAGCTGCAGTATCTTTAAAGAGGACCTTTCACCATATCTGGGCACAGGCAGTGTTATATACTGCCAGAAAGCTGACAGTGCGCTGAATTCAGCGCACTGTCGGCTTTCCCGATCCGTGCCCGGTGTAAAGCGCTATCGGTCCCGGTACCGTAGCGCTTTACAGTCAGAAGGGCGTTTCTGACCATTAGCCAGGAACGTCCTTCTGCCTCGCGGCGCCAATCGCGCTGTGCTGTGGAGCCGGGAGGAACGCCCCCTCCCTCTCCTGATAATGCTAGTCTACGGACAAGCAGTGTGAGCAGAGGGAGGGGGCGTTCCTCCCCGCTCCACAGCACAGCGCGATTGGCGCCGCGAGGCAGAAGGACGTTCCTGGCTAATGGTCAGAAACGCCCTTCTGACCATAGAAGAGCTACGGTACCGGGCCGTAAGCTCTACACACCGGGCACAGATCGGGAAAGCCGACAGTGCGCTGAATTCAGCGCACTGTCAGCTTTCTGGCAGTATATGGAACTGCCTGTGCCCAAAAGTGGTGAAAGGTCCTCTTTAAGATATTGATCTGTCTTACAATATCCACGTTTCATCGGCTGGTTGTGTTGAACTGTTCAAAATACTGATCTGTCGGAGTATTAGAAAACACTTCTTGGTCAAGGTAGTTCTTCCTGGAAAATAAGAGAGATTTTGATCATCCTTGGGGTTTGCAATAGTGCATATGGGTTTACTATAAGTGCTGGGTCACAACTCCTATGAATGCTATACTGGTGTCCACAATGGTCGTCACCAATAAAATTTTAGACTATGAGGGTGCGGAGGATCCCTATCTTCTTGCTAAAGGACAGGGGCACTATGATACAATACTCTCTTGCTGACACAACACATAGATATATATGGTTGGCGGTGCATTTTAATAATTGTGATGTAATACCACATGTCACCTCTAGTGGCCACTGTAGGAAAATGTATGACTTTACTGGGGATAGCAGGCGATCAAGGTGATTTTTTCAAGCTGGACCTTGTATTTGATAATAACCAGGCTGATTTAATTCTGGTTGGGTTTTTTTTGCCCAATTTTTCCCCTGTGATGAAGAAATCTCAGGGCCTTTTCTTGCCTATCTCCCTTTTAGCTTATCAACGCATAGATCTATTGCAAAGTTGCTTCATTTTTCAACAAATAAAAACTGGTAAACATGGTTTTTCATCTGATTTTTCATAATTCAGAAAATCTGATAATTCGGCACTTGTTTCCATCACGAGATTGCAGTATTCCTTAGAATCTGTCGAAGCAAAAGACTGAGCCAGAGAGATCTAAAGACTTCATGCCTAGAACTGGGCTGAGGTGCGACTAGATATATGTGTAAGAAGAGTCAGGGTTCATTAGAAATTCCAGGAGATCATCCAGCCACAGGCCTCCAGCAGCCCCCGGCAGGACGTCCATCATCAGCACTTCACGGCGTATGTTGTTACAAGTCATTTATAATACTGCACATTTATGTGATGTCACCGTAAACCTCACTTTTGGGAAACTAGAATATGATTTACTAGAAGTTTTACATTAAAGTAACTAACAGGAGTTCATCCAAAATATTGTGCATAGTGCTGAGAGCAGAGCCAAGATGGTCGACACGATCCAAAAATCTCTGCATAGTGAGGAGAGGGTGAGCCTAAAGTTTTTGTCTTAGTTTAGGAAGACTTGAAGTAACTTTCACGTAATCTTTGTTAAAGGGATTCTATCATTAAAATGACATTTGTTGTCCCTAACATAGGAATAGCCTTAAGAAAAGCTATAATTCTCCTACCTTTAGATGTCTTCTCTGTGCCGCCGTTCAGTTGAAATCTGGGTTTTCTTCGGTACGCAAATGAGTTCTCTCGCAGCACTGGGGGTGGTCCCCAGCGCTCAAACAGCACTAGGGGCGTCCCAATACTGCGAGAGAACTCTCCAGCGCCGCCTCCATCTTCTTCAGGAACTGGCTCTCTGCGCGTCTTCTTCAGAAGGTTTAAACTTCTAGGCCTCAGGCAGAGCCAACTGCGCATGCAGTTGGCTCTGCCCGAGGCCTAGAAGTATGAACCCAGCTCCGGAAGAAGACACACAGAGAGGCTGTTCCTGAAGAAGATAGAGGCGGTGAGTTCTCTCGCAGCACTGGGGACGCCCCCAGTGCTGTTTGAGCGCTGGGGACCGCCCCCAGTGCTGTGAGAGAACTCATTTGCATACCGAAGAAAACTGGGATTTCAACCGAACGGCGGCGCGGAGAAGACATCTAAAGGTAGGAGGAGAATGGCCTTTCTTAAGGCTATTCCCACATGTGATTGAGAAAAAATTGATTTTAATGATGGAATCCCTTTAAATTCATTCATCCTTTTTCTATACAGCTTCTAGGCACACCCATGTGTCTCCATGGTTACAGACCATAGAGGCCACGTACCAGTGCTTAGATAATTTTTGGGGGTAATAGGTCAAACAGTGCTCCTCTGGTCCATGAGCTGGGTCTGGTATTGTAGTTCATCCGTATTCACTTGAATGGAGGTGAGCTGCAGTACCAGAAACGGCCACAGAGATACGTGCAAGGTCTCTGGTTTTGTTTTTTTTTCACCCTGGACAAACCCCATTCTCCGCACTTACGTCCTATATTACAGGGTGTGGGGGGATGGGACTCCCATGTAGTTGTGTAATGTTACTTACTGGGCTTTATGTGCCTGTGCCAGTTGCAGGTTGACGTGATCCTGCGCCTTGCGTAGCTCCCGTTCTTGTCGTTTTTGCTGCCGTTCCAGAAGAACCATAGCCCGGGCTTCTTGCGCTTTCTTCCGATCCCACTCCGCTTGTCTCTGTCTTTCTTCCTCCTTTAGTCTCTGTGTAAGAAATGGATTGATGGGACGTAAAGTTCCTGACTATCTCCAGACTACCCGTACCCACCCACGTACCATCTTCTCCTGTATCTGCTGCTGCTGAATATCCAGAACTTTCTTCCGCTGCTCTGGGGTCATACCCTTCCAGCGATCGGTAACCACGCGGTGAGGGCCAAAAGCGCTGGTGGCTTGGGCAGGGTCTTCGGAGAGAAGGTCTCCTTCAGTGTTATTGGTGATCTCAACAGAATTGTCATCTTGTTGTTGTTGTTTTTCTAGTTTCTTTCTTTGTGAGGACTCTTCAGCCTGTACGGAGAGGTCCCATTAATAATACCGTATGTACTGTAATACCGTATATGTCCTCTGAATGGAGCGGCAGTAGTGCTCTATGGGATTACTATCTCCTTCTCGTGACAATGGGGTCAGGTGAGCCCAAACATCTGACACTTATCACCTACAGTAATAGGTCAAACCTTGACTTAATGGTGACATGTAAATGCATTCATTTTCAAGGGTGTGTATACTTTGTCAATAAATGTTTCTTGCTTTCAATGCGTCTAAAATGAAAAAGTTATAAGATATGAATATTCCTGACTAGATATTCCATACCGTTTTGTGTATGCAGCTCTCATGCTTACAGACTACAAATAAACGCCATGTAGTCTGACTCCGCACTCATGTATCTTTTTATCTGTCCTCTGCTTCAGGTTGAAAGGGGGTGCTCTGGATAGTCTGAGACAATCTTTTAGGGCTAGTTCACACGGGGCTGCGTATTTTGGTCCCGATTTTGAAGCCGCGTCGGTATAGGACCAAAATGCGCCTGCCGCGGCTACCGACAGTCGCGGCTTCCTACTCCAGAGTAGGCCCAAATGAATGGGCCTAGTCCGGGGGGTGCTGTCGCGAGGCGGACGCCGGGGCTGAATCAGCTGCAGAATCCGCCTCAAGAAAGGGCAGCTCGCTTCTTTTTTCCTTGAGCTGAAACATACCACTTACAGAACAAAGGAAGCTAGCGGTCTGCATAGACCTCTATTGTCAGGGGGCGGATTCTGATGTAGATTCGGCGTCAAAATCTGCCCCCTCTTGCCCCATGTGAACGAGCCCTTAGGAACCAAACTGGGCTAACTCCAACTCTGGGTCATGTGATCAAAACCACCAGCCGACCCCTGCGTTTCGCCGCCTCCTCTTCTGCATTTTCAGGTAGTTTATGGCAAAGCCACCCCCAGAGTATTGTTAACTATCTGTGAACACTGCAGAAGAGGGAGGATCCCAAGTGCCTCGGGGGACCGCTGCTGGTTTCGATCATCTAAAAACCCCAAATAATTGATCACAGCTTTGCTAAAAATGAAAAGAGAAATAGTGTCAATATCAGACTACAAAAGGGTGGTTAGCACTACAGCCTTGCAGCGCTGGAGTCCTGGGTTCGAATCCCACCAGGAACAACATCTGCAAGGAGTTTGTATGTTCTCCCCGTGTTTGCGTGGGTTTCCTCCCATTCTACAAAGACATACTGATAGGAAGAAAAAAAATGTATATTGTGACCCTTTAAATGATCTAGAACTTCTAGTAAATCTAAAGAAGTGACCGGGGCCTGGAGTAACATCGGAGACGGATCGTCCTCTAAAAGCCGACATCAAAGTCATCACATGATTCATTTCTGTCTATAAGAACATGACTTCTTGACTCAGCTAAAACAATGAATTAAATCCTCCGCAGCGGCCAGAAAAGGAGATTTCAGGATCATTAGCAGGGAGGATGAATAGCCGGCAATTAACTGGGAATGTTTCCATAGAAAAGCCAATGAGGATTGTCAATGACAGCTCTGTGGGGCCCGTAATGAGCATGCGGAAACACTTATAGGGCTTATGATGAGCTGGAGACTGAGAAAGAGCCTGATTATAGGGAGACGCGGGCTGCTCGGCATGCTGGGAGACACTCACACAATGTGGACCCATGAGGAAAAGCTTAAAATCACAATATCCATGGTAAAGCATTGTGTTAGAGGCCAAAGAGGGAGGTGTAGGTGTGTTGTGCCCACGCAGGACTGTCCAAAGTTTCCCTATAGTGCCCGCAGCGTGTTACCTGAGCCTTGTTGAACTCTTTGGTGAACATGCAGATCTCTCGTCTGGCCTGTTCTTCCATTTTTTGCAATTCCATCGCCTTCTTGTCAAGTTCGATTCTCATTTTGTCGTAGAGACTTTCTACAGAATATACGATGGTGAGGATAAGGTGAATGTAATTTACATTAAATGTGTGCTCGCCCCATAGAAAGGGTGTGTGGGGCAGATCCATAAAGAGCACATGAGACAACCATTGGCTCACCTGAAAACTTCTTGACCTCTAGGGCTTTGGCCAGTTCCTGCTGCTGCTGCAGGGACCACTCCCGGAGCTGCTCCTGTTGTTCTCTTTTTCGGTTCCTCTGCGTTATATCCTCCCCCAACAGCCGCTGGACCCCGGATACGCTGCAGCGGGGGTCGTCGTCGGACAGTCGTGGTGGGAGGTCTTTCTTTAAGGCCTGTGGATCGTACAGGTCGTATTCTCGGCGGTCTTCTTTCTTCTGGAACTGAAGTCTGAAGTCATTGATGGCTTTGTTGAGGTTTCTGATGTCATCCTGCTGCCGCTGGTCCAGTACGCAGAGAATGTTATCATTCTGCACCATCTGAGCATCTGCAAGCGGAAAATAACAAAATACAAAGACACATCTATACATGCCAAGATACAAGCTCACAATGATGCAGGAGAGCAAGCAGAGATATCATAGTATTAGGATACTGCATAGTGATGTCACAGTAGTGTAATACTGCATAGTGATGTCATAGTAGTTGGTTACTGCATAGTGATGTCACAGTAGTGTGATACTGCATAGTGATGTCATAGTAGTGGGATACTGCATAGTGATGTCATAGTAGTGTAATACTGCATAGTGATGTCACAGTAGTGTAATACTGCATAGTGATGTCATAGTAGTTGGTTACTGCATAGTGATGTCATAGTAGTTGGTTACTGCATAGTGATGTCACAGTAGTGGGATACTGCATAGTGATGTCATAGTAGTGTAATACTGCATAGTGATGTCATAGTAGTGGGATACTGCATAGTGATGTCATAGTAGTGGGATACTGCATAGTGATGTCATAGTAGTGTAATACTGCATAGTGATGTCACAGTAGTGGGATACTGCATAGTGATGTCATAGTAGTGTAATACTGCATAGTGATGTCATAGTAGTGTAATACTGCATAGTGATGTCATAGTAGTGGGATACTGCATAGTGATGTCACAGTAGTGTGATACTGCATAGTGATGTCATAGTAGTGTAATACTGCATAGTGATGTCATAGTAGTTGGTTACTGCATAGTGATGTCATAGTAGTGGGATACTGCATAGTGATGTCACAGTAGTGTAATACTGCATAGTGATGTCACAGTAGTGGGATACTGCATAGTGATGTCATAGTAGTTGGTTACTGCATAGTGATGTCATAGTAGTGGGATACTGCATAGTGATGTCATAGTAGTGTAATACTGCATAGTGATGTCATAGTAGTGTGATACTGCATAGTGATGTCATAGTAGTGGGATACTGCATAGTGATGTCATAGTAGTGTGATACTGCATAGTGATGTCATAGTAGTGTAATACTGCATAGTGATGTCATAGTAGTGGGATACTGCATAGTGATGTCACAGTAGTGTAATACTGCATAGTGATGTCACATTAGTGGGATACTGCATAGTGATGTCATAGTAGTTGGTTACTGCATAGTGATGTCACAGTAGTGTAATACTGCATAGTGATGTCATAGTAGTGTAATACTGCATAGTGATGTCATAGTAGTGGGATACTGCATAGTGATGTCACAGTAGTGTAATACTGCATAGTGATGTCACAGTAGTGTAATACTGCATAGTGATGTCATAGTAGTGGGATACTGCATAGTGATGTCACAGTAGTGTGATACTGCATAGTGATGTCACAGTAGTGGGATACTGCATAGTGATGTCACAGTAGTGTAATACTGCATAGTGATGTCATAGTAGTTGGTTACTGCATAGTGATGTCACAGTAGTGTAATACTGCATAGTGATGTCACAGTAGTGTGATACTGCATAGTGATGTCACAGTAGTGTAATACTGCATAGTGATGTCACAGTAGTGTGATACTGCATAGTGATGTCACAGTAGTGGGATACTGCATAGTGATGTCATAGTAGTGGGATACTGCATAGTGATGTCATAGTAGTGTAATACTGCATAGTGATGTCACAGTAGTGGGATACTGCATAGTGATATCATAGTAGTGTAATACTGCATAGTGATGTCACAGTAGTGGGATACTGCATAGTGATGTCATAGTAGTGTAATACTGCATAGTGATGTCACAGTAGTGTAATACCGTATAGTGATGTCACAGTAGTGTGATACTGCATAGTGATGTCATAGTAGTGTAATACTGCATAGTGATGTAATAGCAGTGTGATACTGCATAGTGATGTCATAGTAGTGTAATACTGCATAGTGATGTCATAGTAGTGTGATACTGCATAGTGATGTCATAGTAGTGGGATACTGCATAGTGATGTCATAGTAGTGGGATACTGCATAGTGATGTCATAGTAGTGTGATACTGCATAGTGATGTCATAGTAGGGGGATACTGCATAGTGATGTCATAGTAGTGTGATACTGCATAGTGATGTCACAGTAGTGTAATACTGCATAGTGATGTCACAGTAGTGTAATACTGCATAGTGATGTCACAGTAGTGTAATACTGCATAGTGATGTCACAGTAGTGGGATACTGCATAGTGATGTCACAGTAGTGTAATACTGCATAGTGATGTCATAGTAGTGTAATACTGCATAGTGATGTCATAGTAGTGGGATACTGCATAGTGATGTCACAGTAGTGTGATACTGCATAGTGATGTCACAGTAGTGGGATACTGCATAGTGATGTCACAGTAGTGTAATACTGCATAGTGATGTCATAGTAGTTGGTTACTGCATAGTGATGTCACAGTAGTGTAATACTGCATAGTGATGTCATAGTAGTGTGATACTGCATAGTGATGTCACAGTAGTGTGATACTGCATAGTGATGTCACAGTAGTGGGATACTGCATAGTGATGTCACAGTAGTGGGATACTGCATAGTGATGTCACAGTAGTGGGATACTGCATAGTGATGTCACAGTAGTGGGATACTGCATAGTGATGTCACAGTAGTGTAATACTGCATAGTGATGTCATAGTAGTGGGATACTGCATAGTGATGTCATAGTAGTGTAATACTGCATAGTGATGTCACAGTAGTGGGATACTGCATAGTGATGTCATAGTAGTGTAATACTGCATAGTGATGTCACAGTAGTGGGATACTGCATAGTGATGTCATAGTAGTGTAATACTGCATAGTGATGTCACAGTAGTGTAATACTGCATAGTGATGTCACAGTAGTGTGATACTGCATAGTGATGTCATAGTAGTGTAATACTGCATAGTGATGTAATAGTAGTGTGATACTGCATAGTGATGTCATAGTAGTGTAATACTGCATAGTGATGTCATAGTAGTGTGATACTGCATAGTGATGTCATAGTAGTGGGATACTGCATAGTGATGTCATAGTAGTGGGATACTGCATAGTGATGTCACAGTAGTGTAATACTGCATAGTGATGTCATAGTAGTGTAATACTGCATAGTGATGTCACATTAGTGGGATACTGCATAGTGATGTCACAGTAGTGTAATACTGCATAGTGATGTCACAGTAGTGTAATACTGCATAGTGATGTCACAGTAGTGGGATACTGCATAGTGATGTCATAGTAGTGTAATACTGCATAGTGATGTCATAGTAGTGGGATACTGCATAGTGATGTCATAGTAGTGGCATACTGCATAGTGATGTCACAGTAGTGGGATACTGCATAGTGATGTCACAGTAGTGTAATACTGCATAGTGATGTCACAGTAGTGGGATACTGCATAGTGATGTCATAGTAGTGTGATACTGCATAGTGATGTCACAGTAGTGTGATACTGCATAGTGATGTAATAGTAGTGTAATACTGCATAGTGATGTCATAGTAGTTGGTTACTGCATAGTGATGTCACAGTAGTGTGATACTGCATAGTGATGTCACAGTAGTGTAATACTGCATAGTGATGTCATAGTAGTGTAATACTGCATAGTGATGTCACAGTAGTGTAATACTGCATAGTGATGTCACAGTAGTGTAATACTGCATAGTGATGTCATAGTAGTGTAATACTGCATAGTGATGTCATAGTAGTGTAATACTGCATAGTGATGTCACAGTAGTGTGATACTGCATAGTGATGTCACAGTAGTGTGATACTGCATAGTGATGTCATAGTAGTGTAATACTGCATAGTGATGTCACAGTAGTGTAATACTGCATAGTGATGTCATAGTAGTGTAATACTGCATAGTGATGTCATAGTAGTGTAATACTGCATAGTGATGTCATAGTAGTTGGTTACTGCATAGTGATGTCATAGTAGTGGGATACTGCATAGTGATGTCACAGTAATGTGATACTGCATAGTGATGTCACAGTAGTGGGATACTGCATAGTGATGTCACAGTAGTGTAATACTGCATAGTGATGTCATAGTAGTTGGTTACTGCATAGTGATGTCATAGTAGTTGGTTACTGCATAGTGATGTCACAGTAGTGTGATACTGCATAGTGATGTCACAGTAGTGTGATACTGCATAGTGATGTCACAGTAGTGGGATACTGCATAGTGATGTCACAGTAGTGTGATACTGCATAGTGATGTCACAGTAGTGGGATACTGCATAGTGATGTCACAGTAGTGGGATACTGCATAGTGATGTCACAGTAGTGTAATACTGCATAGTGATGTCATAGTAGTGGGATACTGCATAGTGATGTCATAGTAGTGTAATACTGCATAGTGATGTCACAGTAGTGTGATACTGCATAGTGATGTCATAGTAGTTGGTTACTGCATAGTGATGTCATAGTAGTGGGATACTGCATAGTGATGTCATAGTAGTGTAATACTGCATAGTGATGTCACAGTAGTGGGATACTGCATAGTGATGTCATAGTAGTGTAATACTGCATAGTGATGTCACAGTAGTGGGATACTGCATAGTGATGTCATAGTAGTGTAATACTGCATAGTGATGTCACAGTAGTGTAATACTGCATAGTGATGTCACAGTAGTGTGATACTGCATAGTGATGTCATAGTAGTGTAATACTGCATAGTGATGTCATAGTAGTTGGTTACTGCATAGTGATGTCATAGTAGTGGGATACTGCATAGTGATGTCACAGTAGTGTAATACTGCATAGTGATGTCACAGTAGTGTGATACTGCATAGTGATGTCACAGTAGTGGGATACTGCATAGTGATGTCACAGTAGTGTAATACTGCATAGTGATGTCATAGTAGTTGGTTACTGCATAGTGATGTCATAGTAGTTGGTTACTGCATAGTGATGTCACAGTAGTGTGATACTGCATAGTGATGTCACAGTAGTGGGATACTGCATAGTGATGTCACAGTAGTGTGATACTGCATAGTGATGTCACAGTAGTGGGATACTGCATAGTGATGTCACAGTAGTGGGATACTGCATAGTGATGTCACAGTAGTGTAATACTGCATAGTGATGTCATAGTAGTGGGATACTGCATAGTGATGTCATAGTAGTGTAATACTGCATAGTGATGTCACAGTAGTGTGATACTGCATAGTGATGTCATAGTAGTTGGTTACTGCATAGTGATGTCATAGTAGTGGGATACTGCATAGTGATGTCACAGTAGTGGGATACTGCATAGTGATGTCACAGTAGTGGGATACTGCATAGTGATGTCATAGTAGTGTAATACTGCATAGTGATGTCACAGTAGTGTAATACTGTATAGTGATGTCATAGTAGTGGGATACTGCATAGTGATGTCATAGTAGTGTGATACTGCATAGTGATGTCATAGTAGTGGGATACTGCATAGTGATGTCATAGTAGTGGGATACTGCATAGTGATGTCATAGTAGTGTAATACTGCATAGTGATGTCACAGTAGTGGGATACTGCATAGTGATGTCACAGTAGTGGGATACTGCATAGTGATGTCACAGTAGTGGGATACTGCATAGTGATGTCATAGTAGTGGGATACTGCATAGTGATGTCATAGTAGTGTAATACTGCATAGTGATGTCACAGTAGTGTAATACTGCATAGTGATGTCACAGTAGTGTAATACTGCATAGTGATGTCATAGTAGTGGGATACTGCATAGTGATGTCATAGTAGTGTAATACTGCATAGTGATGTCATAGTAGTGGGATACTGCATAGTGATGTCACAGTAGTGTAATACTGCATAGTGATGTCACAGTAGTGTAATACTGCATAGTGATGTCACAGTAGTGTGATACTGCATAGTGATGTCATAGTAGTGGGATACTGCATAGTGATGTCATAGTAGTGTAATACTGCATAGTGATGTCACATTAGTGGGATACTGCATAGTGATGTCACAGTAGTGTAATACTGCATAGTGATGTCACATTAGTGGGATACTGCATAGTGATGTCACAGTAGTGTAATACTGCATAGTGATGTCACAGTAGTGTAATACTGCATAGTGATGTCACAGTAGTGGGATACTGCATAGTGATGTCATAGTAGTGTAATACTGCATAGTGATGTCACAGTAGTGGGATACTGCATAGTGATGTCACAGTAGTGTAATACTGCATAGTGATGTCACAGTAGTGTAATACTGCATAGTGATGTCATAGTAGTTGGTTACTGCATAGTGATGTCATAGTAGTGGGATACTGCATAGTGATGTCACAGTAGTGTAATACTGCATAGTGATGTCACAGTAGTGGGATACTGCATAGTGATGTCATAGTAGGGGGATACTGCACAGTGATGTCATAGTAGTGTGATACTGCATAGTGATGTCACAGTAGTGTGATACTGCATAGTGATGTCATAGTAGTGTAATACTGCATAGTGATGTCATAGTAGTTGGTTACTGCATAGTGATGTCATAGTAGTGGGATACTGCATAGTGATGTCACAGTAGTGTGATACTGCATAGTGATGTCATAGTAGTTGGTTACTGCATAGTGATGTCATAGTAGTGGGATACTGCATAGTGATGTCATAGTAGTGGGATACTGCATAGTGATGTCATAGTAGTTGGTTACTGCATAGTGATGTCATAGTAGTGTAATACTGCATCGTGATGTCACAGTAGTGTAATACTGCATAGTGATGTCACAGTAGTGTGATACTGCATAGTGATGTCACAGTAGTGTGATACTGCATAGTGATGTCACAGTAGTGTAATACTGCATAGTGATGTCATAGTAGTGTAATACTGCATAGTGATGTCATAGTAGTGGGATACTGCATAGTGATGTCATAGTAGTTGGTTACTGCATAGTGATGTCACAGTAGTGGGATACTGCATAGTGATGTCATAGTAGTGTAATACTGCATAGTGATGTCACAGTAGTGGGATACTGCATAGTGATGTCATAGTAGTGTAATACTGCATAGTGATGTCACAGTAGTGTGATACTGCATAGTGATGTCATAGTAGTGTAATACTGCATAGTGATGTCACAGTAGTGGGATACTGCATAGTGATGTCATAGTAGTGTAATACTGCATAGTGATGTCATAGTAGTGGGATACTGCATAGTGATGTCACAGTAGTGTAATACTGCATAGTGATGTCACAGTAGTGTAATACTGCATAGTGATGTCACAGTAGTGGGATACTGCATAGTGATGTCATAGTAGTGTGATACTGCATAGTGATGTCATAGTAGGGGGATACTGCATAGTGATGTCATAGTAGTGTGATACTGCATAGTGATGTCACAGTAGTGTAATACTGCATAGTGATGTCACAGTAGTGTAATACTGCATAGTGATGTCACAGTAGTGTAATACTGCATAGTGATGTCACAGTAGTGGGATACTGCATAGTGATGTCACAGTAGTGTAATACTGCATAGTGATGTCACAGTAGTGTAATACTGCATAGTGATGTCACAGTAGTGGGATACTGCATAGTGATGTCACAGTAGTGGGATACTGCATAGTGATGTCATAGTAGTGTGATACTGCATAGTGATGTCATAGTAGGGGGATACTGCATAGTGATGTCATAGTAGTGTGATACTGCATAGTGATGTCATAGTAGGGGGATACTGCATAGTGATGTCACAGTAGTGTGATACTGCATAGTGATGTCATAGTAGTGTAATACTGCATAGTGATGTCACAGTAGTGGGATACTGCATAGTGATGTCATAGTAGTGGGATACTGCATAGTGATGTCACAGTAGTGTAATACTGCATAGTGATGTCACAGTAGTGTAATACTGCATAGTGATGTCACAGTAGTGTAATACTGCATAGTGATGTCATAGTAGTGTAATACTGCATAGTGATGTCACAGTAGTGTAATACTGCATAGTGATGTCATAGTAGTGTAATACTGCATAGTGATGTCACAGTAGTGGGATACTGCATAGTGATGTCATAGTAGTTGGTTACTGCATAGTGATGTCACAGTAGTGGGATACTGCATAGTGATGTCATAGTAGTGGGATACTGCATAGTGATGTCATAGTAGGGGGATACTGCACAGTGATGTCATAGTAGTGGGATACTGCATAGTGATGTCACAGTATTAGAACACTGCATTGTGATGTAACTCTCCTTTACATACCAAACGCTTCTTGACGTTTATTTTCAATTTCTTTCTGGATTTTTTTGTCATGTACTTGAACATCCAGGGCCTGTGTATCAACCTGGGAAGATAAAACCACAATATATGAGGAGTATGACACGGCAGGCCGAATTACTGCAACAGTCACATGCCCTGTATAGCTCCAGCACAATACAAGTGATTGCTACACAACAAACATACAGATCTCTAGCGCCCTCTACTGTTTCTGACAGAGTAAAGTTGCTGATAGATACAAAACATATCAATGTAGTCTGCAAGGGCTGCGGAGGTGGGATATATATAGTACAAGTATAAGGCCTTATATACATGACTGTTATGGACCTGTGTATATGTCACCGCCTGCTATGGGCCTATACTGTAACCTGACTGTAGTATAAGGGCCTGTTCACATGGGCACAGAGGGGGGGGGGCTGATTAGGGCACGGAATCCACGTCATAATCCGCCCCCTCACAATGGTGGTCTATGGAGACCGCTAGCGGAAAAAAGAAGTGACATGACCATTCTTGAGGCAGTTTCCGCCTCAGGAAGTCAATGGAAGTGAATGAAAGGCGGAAACTGCGTTGCGGTGTTTGGTCGCGAATTTTGCCTCCCGCGACGCGTTTTCCGCCTCCCATTCACTTCTATTGATTTGTTTTGTTATTGGTTTTTATGGTCCATTCACTGTGCGGGAGGAAAAAACCGTCTGGCGTTTTCTGAAGCGGTTTTTTACCAAAAACCACTCCACAAAGTGCTTCAAAAAACACCTCAAGGTCCAAAAACCGCTTCCTAATTAGTAAGCGTTTTTTTTCCGGATCAAATCACGCCACACGGTATTCACGTTGGAACTAAGCCTTAAAGGGGTTTTCCAGGACGTAGGTCATTATTATGTGATTGTGGGGTCAGATACCCAAAACTCCACCAATCAGCTGTTTGAAGAAGCCCCGCCTCTGTCCCAATGATGTCACATATAACGGTCACATGGGACAACAACAGCTCAGTTCCTTTCAAATGCATGGGGCTCAGTTGTACTGTGACGTCACTGTGTGTATTATCTCTGTACTGTGACATCACTGTGTGTATTATCCTGTACTGTGACATCACTGTGTGTATTATCCCTGTACTGTGACATCACTGTGTGTATTATCTCTGTACTGTGACGTCACTGTGTGTATTATCTCTGTACTGTGACATCACTGTGTGTATTATCCCTGTACTGTGACATCACTGTGTGTATTATCCTGTACTGTGACATCACTGTGTGTATTATCCCTGTACTGTGACATCACTGTGTGTATTATCTCTGTACTGTGACATCACTGTGTGTATTATCCCTGTACTGTGACATCACTGTGTGTATTATCTCTGTACTGTGACATCACTGTGTGTATTATCCCTGTACTGTGACATCACTGTGTGTATTATCCTGTACTGTGACATCACTGTGTGTATTATCTCTGTACTGTGACATCACTGTGTGTATTATCCCTGTACTGTGACATCACTGTGTGTATTATCTCTGTACTGTGACATCACTGTGTGTATTATCCCTGTACTGTGACATCACTGTGTGTATTATCTCTGTACTGTGACATCACTGTGTGTATTATCTCTGTACTGTGACATCACTGTGTGTATTATCCCTGTACTGTGACATCACTGTGTGTATTATCCTGTACTGTGACATCACTGTGTGTATTATCTCTGTACTGTGACATCACTGTGT
This sequence comes from Leptodactylus fuscus, assembly GCF_031893055.1. NCBI lineage: Eukaryota > Metazoa > Chordata > Amphibia > Anura > Leptodactylidae > Leptodactylus > Leptodactylus fuscus. Next base: position 209,214,340 of record NC_134269.1, on the reverse strand, counting down.
GTATTATCTCTGTACTGTGACATCACTGTGTGTATTATCTCTGTACTGTGACATCACTGTGTGTATTATCCCTGTACTGTGACATCACTGTGTGTATTATCTCTGTACTGTGACATCACTGTGTGTATTATCTCTGTACTGTGACATCACTGTGTGTATTATCCCTGTACTGTGACATCACTGTGTGTATTATCTCTGTACTGTGACATCACTGTGTGTATTATCTCTGTACTGTGACATCACTGTGTGTATTATCCCTGTACTGTGACATCACTGTGTGTATTATCTCTGTACTGTGACATCACTGTGTGTATTATCTCTGTACTGTGACATCACTGTGTGTATTATCCTGTACTGTGACATCACTGTGTGTATTATCCCTGTCCTGTGACATCACTGTTTGTATTATCCTGTACTGTGACATCACTGTGTGTATTATCCTGTACTGTGACATCACTGTGTGTATTATCCCTGTACTGTGACATCACTGTGTGTATTATCTCTGTACTGTGACATCACTGTGTGTATTATCCCTGTACTGTGACATCCCTGTGTGTATTATCCCTGTACTGTGACATCACTGTGTGTATTATCTCTGTACTGTGACATCACTGTGTGTATTATCCTGTACTGTGACATCACTGTGTGTATTATCCCTGTACTGTGACATCACTGTGTGTATTATCTCTGTACTGTGACATCACTGTGTGTATTATCCTGTACTGTGACATCACTGTGTGTATTATCCCTGTAGTACTGTGACATCACTGTGTGTATTATCCCTGTAGTACTGTGACATCACTGTGTGTATTATCTCTGTACTGTGACATCACTGTGTGTATTATCCCTGTAGTACTGTGACATCACTGTGTGTATTATCTCTGTACTGTGACATCACTGTGTGTATTCTCCCTGTACTGTGACATCACTGTGTATTATCTCTGTACTGTGACATCACTGTGTGTATTATCTCTGTACTGTGACGTCACTGTGTGTATTATCTCTGTACTGTGACATCACTGTGTGTATTATCTCTGTACTGTGACATTACTGTGTGTATTATCCCTGTACTGTGACGTCACTGTGTGTATTATCTCTGTACTGTGACATCACTGTGTGTATTATCTCTGTACTGTGACATCACTGTGTGTATTATCCCTGTACTGTGACATCACTGTGTGTATTATCTCTGTACTGTGACATCACTGTGTGTATTATCTCTGTACTGTGACATCACTGTGTGTATTATCCCTGTACTGTGACATCACTGTGTGTATTATCTCTGTACTGTGACATCACTGTGTGTATTATCTCTGTACTGTGACATCACTGTGTGTATTATCCTGTACTGTGACGTCACTGTGTGTATTATCCCTGTCCTGTGACGTCACTGTTTGTATTATCCTGTACTGTGACATCACTGTGTGTATTATCCTGTACTGTGACATCACTGTGTGTATTATCCCTGTACTGTGACATCACTGTGTGTATTATCTCTGTACTGTGACATCACTGTGTGTATTATCCCTGTACTGTGACATCCCTGTGTGTATTATCCCTGTACTGTGACATCACTGTGTGTATTATCTCTGTACTGTGACATCACTGTGTGTATTATCCTGTACTGTGACATCACTGTGTGTATTATCCCTGTAGTACTGTGACATCACTGTGTGTATTATCTCTGTACTGTGACATCACTGTGTGTATTATCCCTGTACTGTGACATCACTGTGTGTATTATCCTGTACTGTGACATCACTGTGTGTATTATCCCTGTACTGTGACATCACTGTGTGTATTATCTCTGTACTGTGACATCACTGTGTGTATTATCCTGTACTGTGACATCACTGTGTGTATTATCTCTGTACTGTGACATCACTGTGTGTATTCTCCCTGTACTGTGACATCACTGTGTGTATTATCTCTGTACTGTGACATCACTGTGTGTATTATCTCTGTACTGTGACGTCACTGTGTGTATTATCTCTGTACTGTGACATCACTGTGTGTATTATCTCTGTACTGTGACATCACTGTGTGTATTATCCCTGTACTGTGACATCACTGTGTGTATTATCCCTGTACTGTGACATCACTGTGTGTATTATCCTGTACTGTGACATCACTGTGTGTATTATCCCTGTACTGTGACATCACTGTGTGTATTATCCCTGTACTGTGACATCACTGTGTGTATTATCCCTGTACTGTGACATCACTGTGTGTATTATCCCTGTACTGTGACATCACTGTGTGTATTATCCTGTACTGTGACATCACTGTGTGTATTATCCCTGTACTGTGACATCACTGTGTGTATTATCCTGTACTGTGACATCACTGTGTGTATTATCTCTGTACTGTGACATCACTGTGTGTATTATCTCTGTACTGTGACATCACTGTGTGTATTATCCTGTACTGTGACATCACTGTGTGTATTATCCCTGTACTGTGACATCAATGTCTGTATTATCTCTGTACTGTGACATCACTGTATGTATTATCCCTGTACTGTGACATCACTGTGTGTATTATCCTGTACTGTGACATCACTGTGTGTATTATCCCTGTACTGTGATATCCCTGTGTGTATTATCTCTGTACTGTGACATCACTGTGTGTATTATCCTGTACTGTGACATCACTGTGTGTATTATCCTGTACTGTGACATCACTGTGTGTATTATCTCTGTACTGTGACATCACTGTGTGTATTATCCCTGTACTGTGACATCACTGTGTGTATTATCCCTGTACTGTGACATCACTGTGTGTATTATCCCTGTACTGTGACATCACTGTGTGTATTATCCCTGTACTGTGACATCACTGTGTGTATTATCCCTGTACTGTGACATCACTGTGTGTATTATCCTGTACTGTGACATCACTGTGTATATTATCCTGTACTGTGAAATCACTGTGTGTATTATCCCTGTACTGTGACATCACTGTGTGTATTATCCCTGTACTGTGACATCACTGTGTGTATTATCCTGTACTGTGACATCACTGTGTGTATTATCCTGTACTGTGACATCACTGTGTGTATTATCCCTGTAGTACTGTGACATCACTGTGTGTATTATCCCTGTAGTACTGTGACATCACTGTGTGTATTATCCCTGTACTGTGACATCACTGTGTGTATTATCCTGTACTGTGACATCACTGTGTGTATTATCCCTGTACTGTGACATCACTGTGTGTATTATCTCTGTACTGTGACATCACTGTGTGTATTATCCTGTACTGTGACATCACTGTGTGTATTATCCCTGTAGTACTGTGACATCACTGTGTGTATTATCCCTGTAGTACTGTGACATCACTGTGTGTATTATCTCTGTACTGTGACATCACTGTGTGTATTATCCCTGTAGTACTGTGACATCACTGTGTGTATTATCTCTGTACTGTGACATCACTGTGTGTATTCTCCCTGTACTGTGACATCACTGTGTGTATTATCTCTGTACTGTGACATCACTGTGTGTATTATCTCTGTACTGTGACGTCACTGTGTGTATTATCTCTGTACTGTGACATCACTGTGTGTATTATCTCTGTACTGTGACATCACTGTGTGTATTATCCCTGTACTGTGACATCACTGTGTGTATTATCCCTGTACTGTGACATCACTGTGTGTATTATCCTGTACTGTGACATCACTGTGTGTATTATCCCTGTACTGTGACATCACTGTGTGTATTATCCCTGTACTGTGACATCACTGTGTGTATTATCCCTGTACTGTGACATCACTGTGTGTATTATCCTGTACTGTGACATCACTGTGTGTATTATCCCTGTACTGTGACATCACTGTGTGTATTATCTCTGTACTGTGACATCACTGTGTGTATTATCTCTGTACTGTGACATCACTGTGTGTATTATCCCTGTACTGTGACATCACTGTGTGTATTATCCCTGTCCTGTGACATCACTGTGTGTATTATCCCTGTACTGTGACATCACTGTGTGTATTATCCTGTACTGTGACATCACTGTGTATATTATCCTGTACTGTGACATCACTGTGTGTATTATCCCTGTACTGTGACATCACTGTGTGTATTATCCCTGTACTGTGACATCACTGTGTGTATTATCCTGTACTGTGACATCACTGTGTGTATTATCCCTGTACTGTGACATCACTGTGTGTATTATCCCTGTACTGTGACATCACTGTGTGTATTATCCCTGTACTGTGACATCACTGTGTGTATTATCTCTGTACTGTGACATCACTGTGTGTATTATCCCTGTAGTACTGTGACATCACTGTGTGTATTATCTCTGTACTGTGACATCACTGTGTGTATTATCCTGTACTGTGACATCACTGTGTGTATTATCCCTGTACTGTGACATCACTGTGTGTATTATCTCTGTACTTTGACATCACTGTGTGTATTATCCTGTACTGTGACATCACTGTGTGTATTATCCCTGTAGTACTGTGACATCACTGTGTGTATTATCCCTGTAGTACTGTGACATCACTGTGTGTATTATCTCTGTACTGTGACATCACTGTGTGTATTATCCCTGTAGTACTGTGACATCACTGTGTGTATTATCTCTGTACTGTGACATCACTGTGTGCATTCTCCCTGTACTGTGACATCACTGTGTGTATTATCTCTGTACTGTGACATCACTGTGTGTATTATCCCTGTACTGTGACATCACTGTGTGTATTATCCTGTACTGTGACGTCACTGTGTGTATTATCTCTGTACTGTGACATCACTGTGTGTATTATCTCTGTACTGTGACATCACTGTGTGTATTATCCCTGTACTGTGACATCACTGTGTGTATTATCCTGTACTGTGACATCACTGTGTATATTATCCTGTACTGTGAAATCACTGTGTGTATTATCCCTGTACTGTGACATCACTGTGTGTATTATCCCTGTACTGTGACATCACTGTGTGTATTATCCTGTACTGTGACATCACTGTGTATATTATCCTGTACTGTGAAATCACTGTGTGTATTATCCCTGTACTGTGACATCACTGTGTGTATTATCCCTGTACTGTGACATCACTGTGTGTATTATCCTGTACTGTGACATCACTGTGTGTATTATCCTGTACTGTGACATCACTGTGTGTATTATCCCTGTAGTACTGTGACATCACTGTGTGTATTATCCCTGTAGTACTGTGACATCACTGTGTGTATTATCCCTGTACTGTGACATCACTGTGTGTATTATCCTGTACTGTGACATCACTGTGTGTATTATCCCTGTACTGTGACATCACTGTGTGTATTATCTCTGTACTGTGACATCACTGTGTGTATTATCCTGTACTGTGACATCACTGTGTGTATTATCCCTGTAGTACTGTGACATCACTGTGTGTATTATCCCTGTAGTACTGTGACATCACTGTGTGTATTATCTCTGTACTGTGACATCACTGTGTGTATTCTCCCTGTACTGTGACATCACTGTGTGTATTATCTCTGTACTGTGACATCACTGTGTGTATTATCTCTGTACTGTGACGTCACTGTGTGTATTATCTCTGTACTGTGACATCACTGTGTGTATTATCTCTGTACTGTGACATCACTGTGTGTATTATCCCTGTACTGTGACATCACTGTGTGTATTATCCCTGTACTGTGACATCACTGTGTGTATTATCCTGTACTGTGACATCACTGTGTGTATTATCCCTGTACTGTGACATCACTGTGTGTATTATCCCTGTACTGTGACATCACTGTGTGTATTATCCCTGTACTGTGACATCACTGTGTGTATTATCCTGTACTGTGACATCACTGTGTGTATTATCCCTGTACTGTGACATCACTGTGTGTATTATCTCTGTACTGTGACATCACTGTGTGTATTATCTCTGTACTGTGACATCACTGTGTGTATTATCCCTGTACTGTGACATCACTGTGTGTATTATCCCTGTCCTGTGACATCACTGTGTGTATTATCCCTGTACTGTGACATCACTGTGTGTATTATCCTGTACTGTGACATCACTGTGTATATTATCCTGTACTGTGACATCACTGTGTGTATTATCCCTGTACTGTGACATCACTGTGTGTATTATCCCTGTACTGTGACATCACTGTGTGTATTATCCTGTACTGTGACATCACTGTGTGTATTCTCCCTGTACTGTGACATCACTGTGTGTATTATCCCTGTACTGTGACATCACTGTGTGTATTATCCCTGTACTGTGACATCACTGTGTGTATTATCTCTGTACTGTGACATCACTGTGTGTATTATCCCTGTAGTACTGTGACATCACTGTGTGTATTATCTCTGTACTGTGACATCACTGTGTGTATTATCCTGTACTGTGACATCACTGTGTGTATTATCCCTGTACTGTGACATCACTGTGTGTATTATCTCTGTACTTTGACATCACTGTGTGTATTATCCTGTACTGTGACATCACTGTGTGTATTATCCCTGTAGTACTGTGACATCACTGTGTGTATTATCCCTGTAGTACTGTGACATCACTGTGTGTATTATCTCTGTACTGTGACATCACTGTGTGTATTATCCCTGTAGTACTGTGACATCACTGTGTGTATTATCTCTGTACTGTGACATCACTGTGTGTATTCTCCCTGTACTGTGACATCACTGTGTGTATTATCTCTGTACTGTGACATCACTGTGTGTATTATCCCTGTACTGTGACATCACTGTGTGTATTATCCTGTACTGTGACGTCACTGTGTGTATTCTCCCTGTACTGTGACATCACTGTGTGTATTATCTCTGTACTGTGACATCACTGTGTGTATTATCTCTGTACTGTGACATCACTGTGTGTATTATCCCTGTACTGTGACATCACTGTGTGTATTATCCCTGTACTGTGACATCACTGTGTGTATTATCCTGTACTGTGACATCACTGTGTGTATTATCCCTGTACTGTGACATCACTGTGTGTATTATCTCTGTACTGTGACATCACTGTGTGTATTATCCTGTACTGTGACATCACTGTATTATCCCTGTACTGTGACATCACTGTGTGTATTATCTCTGTACTGTGACATCACTGTGTGTATTATCTCTGTACTGTGACATCACTGTGTGTATTATCCCTGTAATGTGACATCACTGTGTGTATTATCCCTGTACTGTGACATCACTGTGTGTATTATCCTGTACTGTGACATCACTGTGTGTATTATCCCTGTACTGTGACATCACTGTGTGTATTATCTCTGTACTGTGACATCACTGTGTGTATTATCCCTGTCCTGTGACATCACTGTGTGTATTATCCCTGTACTGTGACATCACTGTGTGTATTATCCCTGTACTGTGACATCACTGTGTGTATTATCTCTGTACTGTGACATCACTGTGTGTATTATCCTGTACTGTGACATCACTGTGTGTATTATCTCTGTACTGTGACATCACTGTGTGTATTATCTCTGTACTGTGACATCACTGTGTGTATTATCTCTGTACTGTGACATCACTGTGTGTATTATCCCTGTAATGTGACATCACTGTGTGTATTATCTCTGTACTGTGACATCACTGTGTGTATTATCTCTGTACTGTGACATCACTGTGTGTATTATCCCTGTAATGTGACATCACTGTGTGTATTATCCCTGTACTGTGACATCACTGTGTGTATTATCCTGTACTGTGACATCACTGTGTGTATTATCCCTGTACTGTGACATCACTGTGTGTATTATCCCTGTCCTGTGACATCACTGTGTGTATTATCCCTGTACTGTGACATCACTGTGTGTATTATCCTGTACTGTGACATCACTGTGTGTATTATCCCTGTACTGTGACATCACTGTGTGTATTATCTCTGTACTGTGACATCACTGTGTGTATTATCCCTGTCCTGTGACATCACTGTGTGTATTATCCTGTACTGTGACATCACTGTGTGTATTATCCTGTACTGTGACATCACTCTGTGTATTATCCTGTACTGTGACATCACTGTGTGTATTATCTCTGTACTGTGACATCACTGTGTGTATTATCCTGTACTGTGACATCACTCTGTGTATTATCCTGTACTGTGACATCACTCTGTGTATTATCCCTGTCCTGTGACATCACTGTGTGTATTATCCCTGTCCTGTGACATCACTGTGTGTATTATCCTGTACTGTGACATCACTCTGTGTATTATCCTGTACTGTGACATCACTGTGTGTATTATCTCTGTACTGTGACATCACTGTGTGTATTATCCTGTACTGTGACATCACTGTGTGTATTATCTCTGTACTGTGACATCACTGTGTGTATTATCCTGTACTGTGACATCACTGTGTGTATTATCCTGTACTGTGACATCACTCTGTGTATTATCCTGTACTGTGACATCACTGTGTGTATTATCCCTGTACTGTGACATCACTGTGTGTTTTATCCCTGTACTGTGACATCACTGTGTGTATTATCCCTGTACTGTGACGTCACTGTGTGTATTATCCCTGTACTGTGACGTCACTGTGTGTATTATCTCTGTATTCTCCTATGTCCATGATGTCTCCCTGTCTCCGCCTCACCCCAATGCTCCTGACTCTGGTATGATACACCCGGCCCTTCCTCCTCAGTATCACGGCCTCCTCCTCCTCCTCCTCCTCCTCTCGGTCTCCCGGCTGCTCCGGTCTGTACATGGCGTCCGCTCTTCTCTGTAGTTCTCAGCAGCATCACGTTGCCTAGCAGATCAGGACTCGGTCGCTAGGAGACGGGAGCTTCCTGGGAGAGTGGCTCACGCGTGCGCGCTGACACCTTTGGAGACGTGACGTTCACAGCGCGGTTTGGCGGGAAAAGCTGGAGCTTTGTAGATCGCTGCTGAGGAGAGTCAGTCATGGGCGTCCTCCATCTCCTCATACTGGAGGACTTTAAGTCATGGCGGGGGCGGCAGATCATAGGGCCCTTCAAAAGGTTCAATTGTGTAATCGGCCCTAATGGTTCAGGTAAATGTCGCCCTGCGAGCGCCCCCTGCTGGTGTCCTCCGCCTCCACAGTCTTCACAGTCTTCTCCTATAGGCGCCATTTTACACCATAGTGGCAGGTTCACTACTGAGCATCAACCCCTCTTATGATTAAGGGGGTCTCCTGATTTTAGCCTTAAAGGGGTGTTCTGTCCATAAACATGGTGTCATGTCCCCAATTGTATGAGGCAGTGGTCATGTTTTTATGGCTCCGGTCGGCGTCTATGAGATATGAAAAAGTGGTGTATTTTTGAGCAAGTCTCTGCCATTTTTTAATATTTTTGTATAATTTAATATTTTTTTAGAATTTTTTCATATTTTATATATTTTTATATATTTTTTTATAAATTTTTTTTATAATTTTTTAAATATTTTTTTTAGAATTTTCATGCCGCCTTTACCCCTTTGGTGAATGGGGGTGCGGTGGGGGCCGGACAGATATATATGATCATGGATGTGACCGCCCCTCTATTTATATGGGGGCTACACTAAACCCCTGTTCTTATGGTTCATGGGGGCCCCAAGGGGACAGGTTGTTATGTGTATGTGGCGCCCCCTAGGTGTGGAACAGTCACATTTGTGGTCCAAATCACAAAAATATCCGAATAGGTTGAGCCCCCGCCATTGAGGTGAATCACATACAGTATGTCGTTACGTTATAGGCCGTAAAGTTGTCCTTATATTGAATTGCGGTGACAGTGATGGGGGACGTGTAAAATCATCGTACTCACCAGTATAGACAGTGACTGATGCTGGAGGAGTCCGATCTGTTTGCCGTCCATTCCCTGGATGCCAGAGATATAGGTGCTGTTCGTTTTGGCACAGATATCCCTCCACTGTCAGAAGGGCAGAGCTTAGCGCAGGGATCGGCAACCTAAAACTACAACTCCCAGCATGCTCCATTCACTTCTATGGGAGTTCCAAGAACAGCAGAGTAAGTATGCATGCTGGGAGTTGTAGTTTTACCACGACTGGAGAACCCCCTGTCTACCCCTGGTCTGGAGTCATCACTGGGCTGTGAGGAACCTCTTATGGTCTCTTCTATAGACTTAGATAGTCAGGTGGGCGTTCCTCTCAGCCCAATGATGACGCTGAGCAGTAAGTTACACCCTTGTGACAGTGGAGGGATATCTGTGCCTAAAGTAACGGCATTGCAGTGTCCACCAGAAATCACCAGACCAAAAAAACCCCGAAAACTTACAAGTTTAGGACAGTGCAGATGTGAACGTAGACGTAAGCCAGAAAGGGGGTCTCCGTCTGCCTCAGGTCTCGTTCACATCTGCGCCCCGGGTCTCCATTATGCAGGTTTCCCTTTCCTGCCCGAAACTGGACAAGAGACGGAAACCTGCAGGCATTTTTCAAACCTGTTCATTTGAATGGGTTTGGAAAGTGTCCGGCCGTGAGCACCTGTGAACGTTTTATGCTCTCCGCCGCAAAACTGTTTTTTTTTTTTTTAGCTGGACACAAAGTCGGACATGCAGGACTTTGTGTCCAGTTAAAAAAAAACAAAAAAACTTTCGCTGCGGAGAGCACAAAACGCTCACTGCTGGACACTGACTGACAGGTTTCTGTCTGCAGAACACGGAAACCTGAAAACGGAAATCAAGCGCTGGTGTGAACCCAGCGTCAGTCATTCTATTGCCATGATGGATAGTCATAGCTGTAGTGTGAACAGACTTCAAAACATCCAAAGGAATTCCAAATGGGACCTGATGCAAAACTACAACTCCCATCATGCACTGACAGAATGGGGCTATAAGGATTCATGACTACTGGAGGATCCGTGATATGAATGGCCCATGACTACAAGTGTGTAATCAGTGGGGTCCAATGACTAGTACCCCAAAAATCAGGAGTATAATACAGCGCCGCTCCTGACCGTGGGCTGTTCTGGTGTTGCGCTTTAATCCTAATTTTTCCTCATTTATTTTTGGCACAGATTATACGCTGACCTCTGTAATAAACCCTGTGATTGTGATAGGATGTCTGCAGCTCTGTTTACATGTTCTGGAAAGTTTCTGAAAAGAAGCGTTTTTTTTTTTTGTTTTTTTTTTTAATACTATGGTTCAGATAAGTGCACAGTGCTTCCACATATAGTATAATGACCCCCTCACTGAGTATAATGACCCCCTCACTGAGTATAATGGCCCCCTCACTGAGTATAATGACCCCCTCACTGAGTATAATGACCCCCTCACTGAGTATAATGGCCCCCTCACTGAGTATAATGACCCCCTCACTGAGTATAATGGCCCCCTCACTGAGTATAATGGCCCCCTCACTGAGTATAATGACCCCCTCACTGAGTATAATAACCCCCTCAGTGCCCCCACATGTAGTATAATGACCCCCTCACTGAGTATAATGGCCCCCTGAGTGCCCCCACATGTAGTCTAATGGCCTTCACATTCAGTATAATAGCCTCTCCAGTGCCCACACAGGTAGTATGATGACTCCCTTAGGGCTAGTTCACACAGAGTAAAATGCCGCGGATTTTGACACGGAATCCGCCTCCTCACAATACAGTCCTATGTAAACTGCTAGCGTTTTTCTTTCCACTAGCGTTTTTTTTCCCGCTAGCATAAAAAAGAAGCAACATGACCTTTCTTCAGGCGGATTCTGCCTGAAAAAACCGACAGGAATCAATGGGAGGCGGAAAAACCACGTCACGGTTTTTGGATGCAGAATTGGCAAAAAAACGCAACTAAAACCACAAGGCGGTTTTTCCGCCTCCCATTCACTCCTGTTGCTTTTTTCAGGCGGAAAACCACGTTGTGTCAAAAACCGCCGTACAATGTCCGGAGTGGATTGTTTCCTGACTAAATTCCTCGACGCCTTGTACACATGTGAACTAGCCCTTAGTACCCTTGTATGTAGTGTAATAGAACCTTTAGGGTCCATTCACACGGAGTAAAATGGTGCAGATTCTGGCGCGATTCCGTGCAGGATTGCTGCCAGAATCTGTGCGGTAAAAAAAAAAAAAAAAACTCTATGGGGAGTTTTTGGTTTTTTTTACCGTGCGGGTACTGTCGCCAATCCCACTCGGTTCCGCGCGGAGTCGCACCAGAATCTGCACCATTTTCCTTCCCCTCACTAACCACTTACTTGCTGTGGTAAATAGTGATAAGATGTCAGAATCAAAGTCATCTCTGACAGTGATATTTTTTACCTGTTGCATCTAATAGCCCAGCGCTGAGCAGGAAGGGGTCAGCGGCTTCTACTAAACACAGCCTGACCCCCACTGATCAGACACTTTTCCCCTATGCTGTGCACAACTTCTCTTCAGCTTTAGCTAACATTACTGTGTTTATCTATTAAGGGAAATCCAATTTAATGGATGCCGTTAGCTTTGTCATTGGAGAAAGAACATCTAACCTGAGAGTGAAGAGCGCCCGAGAACTCATTCATGGAGCAAACATGGGGCAGCCGGTGTCCTCCACTGCCAGCGTTCATCTGGTATACTTTGAGGACAATGGCGAGGAGAAGACGTTCTCCAGGGTTATTGTAGGTATGGATTATACATGGAGAGATATGACGGGTAATACATGTATTGTGGGAGCCAATCGTGTACCTGGTACAGACTGATGGCTTCTCTGCGGATAAGGATAAAGCTATACAACATGGTTTGGAGGAAGGAGAAGCTCATAAATGCTTACAAATAGGACATAGGATGAATCTGCTGACACCAGGCTCATACTAGTTTTTGGTTTCGTCCTTCGGGTCTGCTTAAAAAGCAATTACAGGCGGAAATCGGCAGAGAGAAAAAGTCTTCTTCGCAGGGCTTTTCTCTCCGGTGATCGTAAAGAGGATTCTGCGGCAAAGTCTCCTACGACAACTCCAACCCAAGTGTGAATCCAGCCTGATTAATTTTGAAGGAGTTGTCGAGCCCCTTGAAAATTTTGACCGCAATCTTTCTATACCAGAGATCAGCCACCTTCGGGACTCCATCTGCTGTGAAACTACAACTCCCAACGTGCGCCATTCACTTCCATGGAAACTCCAAGAACAACAGAGCAAGTGTGCATGCTGGGAGTTGTAGTTTTTCAACAGCTGGAGTGACGAAGGTTGCCTACCCCTGTTCTATACAATAACACCCTAAGGATTGGTTCACTTCTGCGTTCGGAGATTCGTTCCCCCCTCTATAGCACTTTTCTCTTCGCGTTTTTCATGTAGAAACCACACGGACCCCATTATAGTCTATGCGGTCCACGGGTTTCCTAAGGTAACTGCTTTTTTATGCGGATTAGGTTTCCATTTGGGGAATCCCTGAACGGGAACCCATGTGCAGATGTGAACCGGGCCTAATACCCCCTGGTACTGGTGTCGCACCACTTTTGTTCCATCACATCCTGGTTCCCCCTCGGTTTCTGTATCCTGGCCTCCAGCAATGGCATCCCAGCAAGTGACCACCACAGCAATGACCTGTAAACATCAATTTAATCACTACTGTAGACGGGTAATAGGTCTGCAATGTCTGTGTCAGGACGTCATATGTGGATCTATCCTCAGTGCTCCGGACTGTTCATTTACATATTGTGAAATAAATGAATTACTTGGCAGTGGGGGAACAAATTTTGGACAAAGGTTACAGGCAGGTGAGCCTGACCGATCTGTGTTGTTGATCTAGTATGTATCACCCCGGTGGGTCAGTGGTATGATTCTGTGGTGAACAGTAATACCAAGCACAACCACTACTAAAATGATGGCGCTGTGTCAGGTAAACGGTACAGTGGTTGTGGCCCCAATGGGCGGGTGGCTTAGTGGTTGTGGCCGCCAAGGGTCTAACATCCCACATAGTAACAGTACATTTTTTTCCCTAGGGAATTCTTCAGAATATCGATTCAATAATAACAAGGTGGGGCGCGAAGCCTATCTGCTGGAGCTGGAGAATATCGGAATAATTGTAAAGGCCAGAAACTGTCTAGTGTTTCAGGTAAGGGTATAGCAAGCTGTAGGGCGTACAACAAGTTATTATGGGGCGGTGCATGGGTGGGATTCGTTTTTTAACAATAGTTAAATACACATGGTGTGTGGGATGTCTGGTGTATAGCGCAGTGGGGAAAAGATTACTACTTTAATAATTAAAGGGGCGGCGTGAGGCAAAGATATTGATGACTAGAGATGAGCAAGTACTATTCGAAACTCCCGTTTCGGTCAGTACGCACCCATAGGAATGAATGGACGCAGTCGGCACGCAGGGGGCTAAGCGGCCGGCCGCCGGCAAAGTCTGTGTGCCGGCTGCTTCCATTCATTCCTATGGGTGCGTGCTGTTCGAAATGGCCGTTTCGTATAGTACTCGCTCATCTCAAGTCGCTTATTGTCCTCAGGATCAGACCATGAGATGTTTCCTTGCAGACCCTCACCCTAATGACAAGGGTCATGGTGATGTTCAGTTCTGTACGTGACTAGTACTAATTTCTTCCCTTGTCATTTCTCTTTCCATCCACACAATGTCAGGGAGAAGTGGAGTCGATCGCTATGAAAAAGCCAAAAGAGAGAACTCATCTTTTTGAGCAAATAAGCAACTCCATAGAATTTGCTGAAGCGTATGAGAAGAAGAAAAAAATCATGTTACAGGCCGAAGAAGACGCTCAGTTCAGCTACACCAAGAAGAAAAACATAGCAGCCGAGCGAAAGCAAGCCAGGCTGGAAAAGGAAGAGGCAAGTTTCTTAAAGGGGTCGGGACTCCCACTGGTTAGGGGTTGTTCACATGGAGGAAAATTTCCTAGCTGAACATTCACCTTCAGGAATTTGAAGCTGATTTTTCCGCTTGTCTATATTCCATGTCAAACTCTGCACCCGCCATGCTGAATTTTTAGATGGAATCTGCCTAAAGACTAAGCATGACGCTCAAGGAAAAAAATCTGCATTTGACTCCCATTGATATGAATGGAGCCTTGTTTTCAGGTGGAATTTGGAGCTGATTTTGAGATGGAATCCGCCTCACATTCAGTGTCAAATTCCTCAGACTGAACATACACTTACAAGAATGGGGTTCTAAGGGGCAACACGGTGGCCCAGTGTTTAGCACTGCAGCCTTGCAGCGCTGGAGTCCTTGGTTCGAATCCCACCAGGAACAACACCTGCAAGGAGTTTGTATGTTCTCCCCGTATTTGCGTGGATTTCCTCCCATTCTGCAAAGACATACTGATAGGAAAAAAAATGTACATGTACAATCTACATATAAAAAACAGACGAAGAAAAAAAAGAATGGGCTCCTATGTTCCCTCTTTGAATAAAATTACAGTCACCCATGCACTCTCCCCCCTCCATTTTAGTGTCTGTTAGACTGATGAAGAAGAGCTGAGTACTGTACTTGGCTACCTACACCGGTCCCATAGAGACTGAATGGCGCTGGATCCCATCGTTGGACTCCCATTCTTGTGATTGCTTATGCTCCCAGAGATGGAACCTTAAGTAATCTGCATTCACAGTTTTTTAAAGGGGTTGTCCAGGATATAGAGATTTGATCAAGGAGGCCAGGGAAGGTGTAAAAATTAAAAAAAAAAATTACAAAAAAACACATACATGTCCCTGGCGCTCCAGTGTCTTCCACAGCGGTCTGGTCCTGCTCATCCTAGGGTTGTCTTCAAGTGGAAGTCTTGGCCACACGTGTTCACTATGGCCTAAGGAAAGGAACGTCGCTCGCACACGTCACCTGTAATGTCCCATTTCCTTTCCTGAGGCCACTGCCTTTCCTAAGGACAGACCAACATTATCAAAGTCCTGGGAAACCCAATTATAGGGGGGGATTTCTGGGACTGCAATGACTGTCGGGGCCTGTTGCCTAGGGGGAAGCGCCTTCCCAGATGTTGGACATGGAGGATGTGAAGAATTCACTGAGAAAGGGATTTACTGTACATAGAAAAAAAAAGTTTAACTCTTTAAAGGGAAATGACACAGATATGGCAAACAAGTCTAGGGCTTATTATAGTATATGGCCTCTGTCCGTAGTCTAGGGCTTATTATATAGTATATGGCCTCTGTCCGTAGTCTAGGGCTTATTATATAGTATATGGCCTCTGTCCGTAGTCTAGGGCTTATTATAGTATATGGCCTCTGTCCGTAGTCTAGGGCTTATTATAGTATATGGCCTCTGTCCGTAGTCTAGGGCTTATTATAGTATATGGCCTCTGTCCGTAGTCTCGGGCTTATTATAGTATATTTCCTCTGTCCGTAGTCTCGGGCTTATTATAGTATATGGCCTCTGTCCGTAGTCTAGGGCTTATTATAGTATATGGCCTCTGTCCGTAGTCTAGGGCTTATTATAGTATATGGCCTCTGTCCGTAGTCTCGGGCTTATTATAGTATATTTCCTCTGTCCGTAGTCTCGGGCTTATTATAGTATATGGCCTCTGTCCGTAGTCTAGGGCTTATTATAGTATATGGCCTCTGTCCGTAGTCTAGGGCTTATTATAGTATATGGCCTCTGTTCGTAGTCTAGGGCTTATTATAGTATATGGCCTCTGTCCGTAGTCTAGGGCTTATTATAGTATATGGCCTCTGTCCGTAGTCTAGGGCTTATTATAGTATATGGCCTCTGTCCGTAGTCTAGGGCTTATTATAGTATATTTCCTCTGTCCGTAGTCTCGGGCTTATTATAGTATATTTCCTCTGTCCGTAGTCTAGGGCTTATTATAGTATATGGCCTCTGTCCGTAGTCTAGGGCTTATTATAGTATATTTCCTCTGTCCGTAGTCTCGGGCTTATTATAGTATATTTCCTCTGTCCGTAGTCTAGGGCTTATTATAGTATATGGCCTCTGTCCGTAGTCTCGGGCTTATTATAGTATATTTCCTCTGTCCGTAGTCTCGGGCTTATTATAGTATATGGCCTCTGTCCGTAGTCTAGGGCTTATTATAGTATATGGCCTCTGTCCGTAGTCTAGGGCTTATTATAGTATATGGCCTCTGTCCGTAGTCTAGGGCTTATTATAGTATATGGCCTCTGTCCGTAGTCTAGGGCTTATTATAGTATATGGCCTCTGTCCGTAGTCTAGGGCTTATTATAGTATATGGCCTCTGTCCGTAGTCTCGGGCTTATTATAGTATATGGCCTCTGTCCGTAGTCTCGGGCTTATTATAGTATATGGCCTCTGTCCGTAGTCTCGGGCTTATGATAGTATATGGCCTCTGTTCGTAGTCTCGGGCTTATTATAGTATATGGCCTCTGTCCGTAGTCTCGGGCTTATTATAGTATATTTCCTCTGTCCGTAGTCTAGGGCTTATTATAGTATATGGCCTCTGTCCGTAGTCTAGGGCTTATTATAGTATATGGCCTCTGTCCGTAGTCTCGGGCTTATTATAGTATATGGCCTCTGTCCGTAGTCTCGGGCTTATGATAGTATATGGCCTCTGTTCGTAGTCTCGGGCTTATTATAGTATATGGCCTCTGTCCGTAGTCTCGGGCTTATTATAGTATATGGCCTCTGTCCGTAGTCTCGGGCTTATTATAGTATATGGCCTCTGTCCGTAGTCTCGGGCTTATTATAGTATATTTCCTCTGTCCGTAGTCTAGGGCTTATTATAGTATATGGCCTCTGTCCGTAGTCTCGGGCTTATTATAGTATATTTCCTCTGTCCGTAGTCTCGGGCTTATTATAGTATATGGCCTCTGTCCGTAGTCTCGGGCTTATTATAGTATATTTCCTCTGTCCGTAGTCTAGGGCTTATTATAGTATATGGCCTCTGTCCGTAGTCTCGGGCTTATTATAGTATATGGCCTCTGTCCGTAGTCTCGGGCTTATTATAGTATATTTCCTCTGTCCGTAGTCTAGGGCTTATTATAGTATATGGCTTCTGTCCGTAGTCTAGGGCTTATTATAGTATATGGCCTCTGTCCGTAGTCTCGGGCTTATTATAGTATATGGCCTCTGTCCGTAGTCTCGGGCTTATTATAGTATATTTCCTCTGTCCGTAGTCTAGGGCTTATTATAGTATATGGCCTCTGTCCGTAGTCTCGGGCTTATTATAGTATATTTCCTCTGTCCGTAGTCTCGGGCTTATTATAGTATATTTCCTCTGTCCGTAGTCTAGGGCTTATTATAGTATATGGCCTCTGTCCGTAGTCTCGGGCTTATTATAGTATATGGCCTCTGTCCGTAGTCTAGGGCTTATTATAGTATATGGCCTCTGTTCGTAGTCTAGGGCTTATTATAGTATATGGCCTCTGTCCGTAGTCTAGGGCTTATTATAGTATATGGCCTCTGTCCGTAGTCTCGGGCTTATTATAGTATATTTCCTCTGTCCGTAGTCTCGGGCTTATTATAGTATATTTCCTCTGTCCGTAGTCTAGGGCTTATTATAGTATATGGCCTCTGTCCGTAGTCTAGGGCTTATTATAGTATATTTCCTCTGTCCGTAGTCTCGGGCTTATTATAGTATATTTCCTCTGTCCGTAGTCTAGGGCTTATTATAGTATATGGCCTCTGTCCGTAGTCTCGGGCTTATTATAGTATATTTCCTCTGTCCGTAGTCTCGGGCTTATTATAGTATATGGCCTCTGTCCGTAGTCTCGGGCTTATTATAGTATATTTCCTCTGTCCGTAGTCTAGGGCTTATTATAGTATATGGCCTCTGTCCGTAGTCTCGGGCTTATTATAGTATATGGCCTCTGTCCGTAGTCTCGGGCTTATTATAGTATATTTCCTCTGTCCGTAGTCTAGGGCTTATTATAGTATATGGCTTCTGTCCGTAGTCTAGGGCTTATTATAGTATATGGCCTCTGTCCGTAGTCTCGGGCTTATTATAGTATATGGCCTCTGTCCGTAGTCTCGGGCTTATTATAGTATATTTCCTCTGTCCGTAGTCTCGGGCTTATTATAGTATATGGCCTCTGTCCGTAGTCTCGGGCTTATTATAGTATATTTCCTCTGTCCGTAGTCTCGGGCTTATTATAGTATATTTCCTCTGTCCGTAGTCTAGGGCTTATTATAGTATATGGCCTCTGTCCGTAGTCTCGGGCTTATTATAGTATATTTCCTCTGTCCGTAGTCTAGGGCTTATTATAGTATATGGCCTCTGTCCATAGTCTAGGGCTTATTATAGTATATGGCCTCTGTCCGTAGTCTAGGGCTTATTATAGTATATGGCCTCTGTCCGTAGTCTCGGGCTTATTATAGTATATTTCCTCTGTCCGTAGTCTCGGGCTTATTATAGTATATGGCCTCTGTCCGTAGTCTCGGGCTTATTATAGTATATGGCCTCTGTCCGTAGTCTCGGGCTTATTATAGTATATGGCCTCTGTCCGTAGTCTCGGGCTTATTATAGTATATTTCCTCTGTCCGTAGTCTCGGGCTTATTATAGTATATTTCCTCTGTCCGTAGTCTCGGGCTTATTATAGTATATGGCCTCTGTCCGTAGTCTCGGGCTTATTATAGTATATGGCCTCTGTCCGTAGTCTCGGGCTTATTATAGTATATTGCCTCTTTCTCCGTCCATCATCTACACATTATTTTGGATATCTGCAGGCCGATACCTACAAGAAACTGCAACACCAAGTGCGTGACAGCAAAGTGAAGCTCCTGCTCTTCCAGCTGTTCTACAATGAGAATAAACTGGAATCTCTATTAAGGAACTTAGAAGAAAAGCAGTTGGATACAAACAGCCAGAAGGAGCAGCTCACACAGTGTGAATCCGAGCTGAAGACGGCCAAGAGAGATCTAGGACGGATGAGCAGAGAACTGCAACAGATTGAAAAAGAAATAAAGTAAGTGGATACGTAATAGTATAGGAAGCTATCTCATAGCTATTACTAAAGGGATTCTGACGCTGTGTTTTGGGGCCGTAGCTACAGAAGGGTTTTCCAGGACTGAACTATTTAATGATCTATACTAAGGGTAGGACATGACTATCATGCCAAAGGTTTTCTGATACGCACACCCCAGTAGTGCCACCTTCAGTTCACAGGCCAGTGATGTCACCCCTTTATCAGGCAAATGGCTTTTTTGCAGCTCAGTCCTATTCAAATGAATGGGGCTGAGCTGCAGTACCAAGTACAGCCACTATACAATGTACGGTGCTGCACTTTATAAGCAAAGAAGAGATGATGGCGCTCGTCCAAACACTGCAGCCAATATTCTGTTTTTATTCTTTTAATAGAATTAAAGAGCTATCACTAAATAGTGTAAGACCTCAGTACATAAAAGCCAAAGAAAATACTGCCCACCAAATAAAGAAATGCGAGGCTACAAAATCTACCTTGAAGAATAATGAGAAGCGCTGCCATAAGCTGGAGCAGGAGATTGCGGAACTGGAGACGGAAATCAAGGCAGTCCAGGAGGCCTGGAGAGAATTCGAGAGGAGGGTCGAGGAGGAAAATGCCAGAAGACAGGTTGATGTCGAGTTGGAGCAAAGTCAGGTAATAGAAGGATTACTTATTAGATGGGGTTGGATGAAGTCACGTCGTCCCGTCTACTTCATTCACTATATTAGGTAATCTTTTCTATGCTTTGTAAAATAAGTGTTTCCTCAGAACTTGGCATATTACTCCTGCAGATAGATAGGTTAGTGTCACCAGAACCAGCATATCACCCCAGCCCTGCAGATAGAGAGGTTAGTGTCACCAGACCCAGCATATCACCCCAGCCCTGCAGATAGAGAGGTTAGTGTCACCAGAACCAGCATATCACCCCAGCCCTGCAGATAGAGAGGTTAGTGTCACCAGAACCAGCATATCACCCCAGCCCTGCAGATAGATAGGTTACTGTCACCAGAACCAGCATATCACCCCAGCCCTGTAGATAGATAGGTTACTGTCACCAGAACCAGCATATCACCCCAGCCCTGCAGATAGATAGGTTACTGTCACCAGAACCAGCATATCACCCCAGCCCTGCAGATAGATAGGTTACTGTCACCAAAACCAGCATATCGCCCCAGCCCTGCAGATAGGTTACTGCCACCAGAACCAGCATATCACCCCAGCCCTGCAGATAGATAGGTTAGTGTCACCAGAACCAGCATATCACCCCAGCCCTGCAGATAGATAGGTTAGTGTCACCAGACCCAGCATATCATCCCAGCCCTGCAGATAGATAGGTTAGTGTCACCAGAACCAGCATATCACCCCAGCCCTGCAGATAGATAGGTTACTGTCACCAGAACCAGCATATCACCCCAGCACTGCAGATAGATAGGTTACTGTTACCTGAATCACACAGTGTTTACCTCTTGCAAATTGCGGTCTCCTTTGTCACGATATTTGTTTTTGTCAATATGCAAATGAGCTCTTAGGAGCAATAAGGATGTGGTCATTGCTCCAAAGAGGTAAGCTACAACGTTCCCATATCTCCAAAGAGCTCATTTTGTTCATGAAGTCAGTATCACTGAACAATTTCACGCATTGTAATACTTGCCGTTTCAGCTAGATCAGTACAAGCTATTGAAGGACGCCGCAAGGAAGAAGAGCGCCATATTGCAGCAACAGCTAGAAAAACTGCAATGGGAACAAAGGGCAAACCAAGAGAAGCTGACCATAGACCAGAGGAGACAGAAAGAAATAGAGGTGAGACATGGTATTTCCTACATGGTAGTTCACACTGCTGGAGCCAGATCGCT
Organism: Leptodactylus fuscus; assembly: GCF_031893055.1. NCBI lineage: Eukaryota > Metazoa > Chordata > Amphibia > Anura > Leptodactylidae > Leptodactylus > Leptodactylus fuscus. The sequence goes on along the minus strand of NC_134269.1, from coordinate 209,192,750 downwards.
TTGTGATAGTTATGGCTGTATTAATACGGACGACTTTCCTGCTCTATTTGCAGGGGAATAAGAAGTGTGTGGAGGAGCAGATTGAAGAACACCACAGGCGTGCAGGGAAGCTAGAGGATTACATTAACACGTGCATGTATGTATTTCATTGGCATGCAGTGTATTGTGTATTGTATCCACCTAATGGACTGGTGGACACTCACAGACACTTGAATGCAATACCCAAAATACAATACTACTGAAAGTATGGCAGATGAGCAGCAATTTTGTAAAGGTGGATAACCCCTTTAATTGTTTGTTTGGAGGGGCTTTCCTTATTGTTATTGATCCTTGTATGGAACATGTTTTACAGCAAAGCTCTGGAAGATCACAGGAGCCACGAGGAACAACTTGTCCATGAAATCGAAACAGGAAAGCAGAGGATGTCTGAGGTCAATGAGGAGCTGAACAGCACCATGAGCGAACTCCAGAACGCCCGCATTGATTACCATGAAGGAAGCCGTCAGAAGAGGAAAGCCGAAATCCTAGAGAGCATGAAAAGAATGTATCCTGATTCTGTGGTAAGAACATATAGGGCGAGTGTTAGTGGTGCAGCCCCAAATTATCTGTGCGACTGGTGCTGAGCATTAAGATATGGAATCATTTTTTTCTTGTCTTTCATATTTGAATATAGGTCATCAGTGTTTCATTGGTAGGGGTCTGGCACTTGGACCCCCCCCCTCTTCTAATAAAATAATAGGTGCAGTGTTGCAGCCCCGTCCTCTATACAAGGTAGTCCTCGGGTTACGACGTTTCGTGGTTATGACTAGAGATGAGCGAGTAGGTCCTTGCTAGTTGGGAGTGCTGGCAGCTTGCATTTATGCGAGAGCTGACTTTTTCTCATAGGAAAGCATTGGCCAGCGTTGATTGGCCAGTGTACAGCATTCGGCCAATCAACGCTGGCCAGGAGGTGGAGTCTAATATCAGACCACAATGGAGACTCCGCCTCCTCACAGACGAGCCTCTGGCAGAACCAGCGTTGATTGGCCGAATGCTCTACACTGGCCAATCAACGCTGGTCAATGCATTCCTATGAGAAAAAGTAAGCTCCCTCGTAACAGCAAGCTGCCAGCTCTCTCTGTACAGTACGTGATTTAGTGTGCAGCGGCTCGGAACCGAGGAAGACTGTACTGTATATGGTACAGTCTTCCTCGAGCCGCTGCACACTAAATCACGTTGATCCGTTCCTACGCAGTGTCGTATGGTACAGTTACGTATGTTTCCAACTTACACCAAAATTGGGTTTACGACGACGCGTAAGAATGTATCAACGTCGTAAGTCGAGGACGACCTGTATAGTTGTGACCTCAGTGTACGGCAGCTCTGCAGCTATTACTTCAGTACTATCGATATTCTATGCCGTGTAGGTTCTAGTGCTGGAGACTACGAGTTAGATGAGTGGTACCGAATATGGATTTCAGACCCCCACAGGTTAAATCTTGATGACCTATCCACATACTGTATATATAGTATATCAATTCTGCACTGGACGATCCCTGCTTTTTTTCATTTCCAGTATGGTAGATTATTTGAGCTGTGTCACCCCATCCATAAAAAATACCAACTTGCCGTTACCAAAGTCTTTGGCAAATATATGAACGCCATTGTCGTGTCTGCCGAAAAGGTAGCAAGAGACTGCATTCGCTTCCTCAAAGAAGAAAGGGCAGAACCAGAGACTTTCCTTTCCTTGGACTACCTGGAAGTAAGTTGTCATAGCCATGAGCTAAGATAATAGAGCGATAGGATCACAGCAGCGTTATAATCCGGCTCGTATGTCTATGTACAGATCAAGCCCATCAATGAAAAGCTGAGAGACATAAAAGGAGCAAAGATGATGATCGATGTGGTGCAATGCTCCAGCCCGTCACTGAGAAAAGTCGTCCAGTTTGTCTGTGGCAATGGACTGGTCTGTGAGACGGTAAAGGAAGCAAAGCATCTCGCATTCGACGGACCTCAGAGGCTCAAAGTAAGTGGTTTAACCCCCCGCGTGCCAGCCGCTTCCATTCATTTCTATGGGAGCGTGCCGTGAGTGTGCTGTTCGGAACGGCTGTTCCGAACAGTGTTCGCTCATCTCTAGTTTATATGTTGGTGCGGTAAAAAATGGCGTTCATTCCCATGGGGCCGTCTGCCATATAAGCCGTTAGTGTCAGGTACTGTATAAGGATACATGACGGACAGCAACAAATCATCATAGCGGTCCATGGAAAGCAGACCTATAGTGATGGGGTCCTGCTCTCCCAATTGGTGGGATTCTCCCAACAGAATTCAGAAATTTATCTTATACAGTGGGGGGAAAAAGGATTTAGTCAGCGACCAATTGTGCAAGTTCTCCCACAGGGATGTAAGTGACATCATAGGTGACCTCGACTATGAGAGACAAAATGAGGAGACAAATTCAGAAAATCAGTCTGATTTGGAAAGAATTTATTTGGAAATTTTGCTGGAAAATAAGTATTTGGTCAACAGACCTGTAAGGATCCATTCACACAGAGGTTTTTGGCGCTGATTTTGACGCTGTATCCGTGTCAGAATCCACATGGAAAAAAAAAAAGCCTCCCACTGACTTCAATGGCTTCCTTTTTCCGCTTTTTTCCCCCACCGTATTTGATAGGCATAAAATATACATTGGAACAAATGACTAAGAAAGTTTTTTTTAAAACCTGTTCTACTTAAGTAATATCAATGACTTTATTTTTTCCAGACTCTTTCTCTGGATGGAACTTTATTCCTGAAATCTGGGGTGATCTCCGGAGGTTTGTGCGATTTACGATTTAAAGCGAAACGCTGGGATGAGAAAGCCATCAATGAGTTAAAAGAAAAGAAAGATTCTCTGATGAGCGAGCTGAAGGTAAGTGCGCGCCGCTACTTTATCACCTCCTTTTGTTCTATTTATTGCTATTATTGACTTATTTATTTTTCCTTGTAACTTAGGACTTAATGAAGGTGCGGAGGAAGGAGAGCGATCTAAAAGAACTCCAGGCACAGATACAAGGAACGCAGACTCGCCTGAAGTATTCCCAGAGCGAGCTAGAAGTCATTAAGAAGAAACGTCTCGGCAGCTGCTTTGCGGTAATGAAACCTTACTACGTGTCACTGTGCCGAAACCGAGGGTCTCAAAGGGGGATATGTCTTATATATTTTTTCCATGGAGTGGTAGGGTGCGTGCTCCGGAGCATCGATCTCCACACAAGTTCAGCACCGTTCCCCTGATCAATGCGGATTCCGCTGGTCAGAACCCGAGCGATCCGCCCTTTAGCCAATATCCTCAGATAGTATCTTCACCAAGACTGTCCAACACCTTCTGTTCAGTAGGAGGTCAGAGCGACATTTTGGCATCTTCATGTTTTATTTAAAGAAAAATTTTTCTGATACGTTTCACCTGCAGGAAAGATCCAGGCTAGAAAGTGAGATCTCGAACATCGCCTCCCACATCACCATGTTAGAGGAAGAGCTTCAAAGTAGAAGAATCGAAATTGAAGACCTTCAAGAACAAATGAACAAGGTTACTCAATATGTCTTTACAATATTAGGGTGTTACTGGTGTCTATTGCTGTCATCCATCACAGGATAAGAACAACGGACATTCAAATGCAGAACCCTTACTTTGTGTGTACGTCTGCATTCACCCTCCTGTATAAAATGGAAATAAACTTTCCATTTTTATTAAGATCATCCTCCCTCCTTCTTCTTCCTCTTCCTCTTCTTTTTTTTTTATTTTTTTTAAAGAGAACCTTTCCTGTCCTGTCCTCCTGCACATGCGGTTTTATGTGCTGCTACAAATCCAGCATTGCATTGAATTCAGAGCAGAGCGTTGTCGGCTTTCCCGTTCTGTTCCCCCGTGGCTGGTGATATCGGTGCCATTAGTTTTGGCACTGATCTCTACACACCGTCAGAAGGGCGTTCCTGACAATCTAGCGGTATATAAAACCGTATGTGCAGGAGGACATGAAAGAACAGATGGTTCTAGGCCTAACACAGTCCAATATGTTCATATCTTTCCTTAAGGTGGAGGATGAAGTGTTCAGAAGTTTTTGTGAAGAGATCGGTGTGCTTAACATTCGGGACTATGAGGAGGAGTATTTAAAGCAACACCAAGAAACTGATAAAAAGAGGTAAATTTATCTGAAATCCCATAGATAGTTCTTAATACAGGGTGCCAATATGGATTAGATGAACCACTGCTTGTAACAGGATTGGCCAGCTGTTTGCTCTGTACTATGGGGCCCGTCCTGATTGTCCCCCAGCGGATTCCTCTATATGCCATAAGCTACTTCTGTGTACACGACCGGAAACAACGAGCATTAGGGTCGGGTTGGGAGGACTCGCTGTAGGTTGAACCACTGTCTAAGATGTAGGGTCCGCTTTAGTTGCTGTTGATGGAAGGCAAACCAAGTTCCCCGGATCTGGGCATTGCATTGTACAGTGACGTTCGGAACATTTATATCGATTTTCTCCTGTTGCCATTTTCTAGGCTGGAATTTGAAAACCAAAAAACCCGCTTAGAAATTCAGCTGGAATACAGCCGGGAACTCGTGAAGAAAGAGACAGAAAAGATGACAAAGCTGAAGGAAAGTCTGCGTAAAGAAGAGGAGGAAATAAAGAAGCTGAAGAAGGTAGCGTACACGTCTGTGCGAGGAGACGTCCTACTCTCCAGCTGCGGGATAGTCACTTTTGCCACATTGAAAACGTCTGACTTGCTATTTTTGAGCTCAATATTGAGTCTACGACACTAAAACATGGAATGGAAATGTAAATATTAGTTTCCTCTGCAGCATGAAAGTAGTAAAGGCTCGGTCAATAGAGAACACCACGTGAAAGACGTCTCTGTCCCTGACACATAAGACATCTGCTGGACGTCTGGGGCTATGTGTACAGTTAAAGGGGTTTTCTGATAACACAATGTTCCCCCTGTCTATAGGATCAGGGGTAACTTGCTGGTTGGTGGGGATCTGTCTACAGGACTGGGGCGCTTTGGAACAGCAGACAGATCCATTTATTCCAGCAGGAAAGCTAGAGACAGCCAAAATACAGCCCTCCACTATGACCAGTTGTCCCACTATGAATGGAATGGTGGCGGCTTCTCGGTCCCTTGCTCTTCTCAAAATTGCATTGCAGAGAACCATAGTTTTTGTGATTGGACCGCTTGGACCACCGATCAGCAAATTACTCCCTGTCCTGTGGGGCTAGAGGATATCTTTGTGTTACCGGAGTACCCCCATCTTCTAAAGTGATGATATATTGTTAGTGATTGGTGGGGGTTTGACATCTGGGACCCCTACCAATCCAGAGAATGAAGGGACTTCAGTACTGATTTAGTAGTAGAGCAGCTTTAGTCTCCCTCTTACATGTTAGCCGTATGGCGGCCACCAATTCAGAAAGAATTGTAGGAGACGATAAAAATATTAGGTGTGCTGGGTGGTGGCCATTGGGGGTATAGCTTGGGAACCTTCTCAAACTACAACTAGCCCCCTTTGAGGATAGGTCGCAGGCAGCGCTATTATTCCCAGACGAGAAGCCCAATGTAATACGGTTATATAATCCCATCCTATTATACAATACACATAAACTCACATTTCTCACTGTAATCAATTGACTTCTATCATGTAGGAGGAGAAAAGAATTCGCGTTGCTGCGGATGAAGCTTTATCTGAACAGCAGCAGCTCAAAAATCAGGCGACGCTCAAAAAGTCAGAAGTCGGGGACGCTCAGAAGTTTGTCGAAGACGTGCGAAAGAATCTCCTGAGTATAAACAGGTAGTGAGCCGGATCTCCAGTACTGTGGCATCTCACATGTCTGGGATCTCTAGGATACAAAGGTGTCCGAGCTTGTAGATATCTGTATACCACCTTCTTCATGATTAATGTTCCCTTTAGGGACGTGGGCAAGAAACAGAAAGAAACCATGGTAGTGGAGAGCAAGATAGAACAGAGAAGATTAGAGAGACACAACTTACTTCTGGATTGCAAGGTGCAGGATTTGCCGATTAATCTCCTCGCCGGGTCCCTGGATGATATAACGGAAATGGAGGTAAATGTTAAAATATATTAATTACCAAACTCATTAACCCATCTACATCAGTTTTCTGAAGTATATGGGCGTAAATGAGTCGCCTCTTTGATACAAGGCCTTCTCTAAGTGCGAAAGGTGCAGCACATCCCCCGTTCTGCACCTCACTCACTACTTGACATATCATACTAGTTATCTGGCGTGAGTTATACCAGATCCTAACATAGCTCACAGGCCTGAGCACGATTCACGAAGAGGCCGGAACCTCAACAGGGGCAAGGCACGTCTGATGTATGAAGAGTGGCCTACGAAAAATCTAACCCTTATGTATCTTACTGGCGAGTATAATGCGGTGTTGTGTTTCAGTTGGACACAGAAAGTGACAGCACCCCGGCCACCGCCGACATCTACGAAAGAGAGAGGAACATTCACATCGATTATAGTGACCTGTCTGAAGACTTAAAGGTATAGGCGTTGATGTATCTGTATAAAAGGGGAGGGGCCTGTTTTTACATTTATTTTTTTGTATCAGTTACAGTATATACACTCGTTGCAAATCTTCTAGACTTTACTAGAGATGAGCGAGTACCGTTCGGATCAGCCGATCCGAACAGCACGCTCGCATAGAAATGAATGGACGTATCCGGCACGCGGGGGGTTAAGCGGCCGGCCGCCGTCAAAGCAGAAGTACCAGGTGCATCCATTCATTTCTATGGAGCATGCTGTTCGGATCGGCTGATCCGAACAGTACTCGCTCATCTCTAGACTTTACATATCTCATAACAGGATATGACATCATAGGATGAGAGCAATGAACTTTAATGGTGACTGCTTGGCTTTACTCTGTGAAAAATGGAAGAAGCAGAAGAACGCTTCCTTTTTACATTAGAGTGAAGGAACCCTAGAGGGATAAGAGCCATTAATGTCCGTTGCTCTCATCCGTCATAGGACATTAATAACTATAGAGCTGACGTCTCCCATAGGTAGATTGAGTTATAGATATGTGGATTAATGTCTGCTCTTCTATCTATTCGAGCAAATTTTATCTGTAACATAAAGTATAGAAAGGCCTTCTACAGGCAAGCGTGGTGTGCTTAAAGGGGTTGTCCAGTTTTAGACCAATATTAAGAGACGTGTTATTGTTTGTAGAATGACAAGTTGCACAATTTTCCAATATACTTTCTGTATCATTTCCTCACGGTTTTCTAGATCTCTGCTTCATCCACTCTGCTTACACCCTGTGGATACAGATCAATCATGGTCATGTGATGTATGGACATGGTTATGTAATATACAGTCCATGGTCATGTGACATACGGTCCATGGTCATGTGATGTCTGCTTATACAGGCAGAATTTTATCATTTAAAGAAGTTTTTCTGGGATTTGATGACCTGTCCTTGGGATAAACCAATAATATGTGATTGGTGGGGTCAGACACATGATTTGTCACATTCTTCAGTAGAGTTGCAGCTCAGTCCCATTCAAGTGAATAGTGCTGAGCTGCAATACCAAGCACAGCCACTACTATGTCTATGGCACTATGCTTGGTAATCAATAAAGTGGCCACAGTGCTTGACCGAACACTGAGCCAGCCGATCTGTCTAGTGGGGGGTCTTTCACCCAGCACTATATAACCTAAGGGCAACCCATCAATATAAAAGTCCCACAAGACCCCTTTAACCACCATGCAGGGCAGGGAGCGCCGATCCGTATAGAAATGATGGACCTATATAGATGAAAGTCATGTTCTGTGTATGTACGAGATACCAAGGTGAAGATATTGTATCCCATTGTTGGCTTTCACATAGCAGGATGGTAACCTGGGACTTGTAGTTGCACAGTAAGCGGGCATTGCAGGTAACATCCTTGTTACGTGTATTATAAAGGCATGTAAGCCATAGTGTTTTCATTCGCTGACAGCAAGCAGTTTTAGGGGATGGACTGAAATACTTTGGGATTTTCATTATTATTCCTTTATAGTAACAAAAATCCTCTAATTTGTGTATTTATTGAACTGTTCATCGATACAGAACCTGACAACAGACAACGAAATATCTGCCGAACTGATGAAGATGCGTCAGGAATGTATCGGCCACGAGAACAACCTCCTGAAAACGTCCGCTCCAAACCTAAAAGCCGTAGAAAGACTGCAAAACGTCACCGGCAGGTTCCAAGAAACTGCAGACGGTAAAACGAATTGTAATAACTTTGTATTTCGATCGCCTATAAAGGCTTTGTGTATGTATGGTCAGGACCGGAGGGCGACACACTGAAGACGCACATAATGTGATGGGTTAGATTGGGATGTACACGCTAACCTTGTGTGCTGCAGGGGTTCATCTATGGTATCTGTTACCTACCTCAGCCTACAGTATGTTTTACTTGTTTTGGCCCCCATGGGAGAACAATGTGGTACTTCTTTGTATGACAGGCCTGGGACCCTTTCTTAGACTCCTGGCTGTCATAGGGATAGGATGGCTTGCGGGAGCCGTCCTGCAATGGTAAAGTCATGGGGCCGGTGGGAATCGGCTCCTGAACACTTCAGGGGGGAATAATGTATAGTATAAGTTCCGGGTTTCCGCTGGTGTAATACAGCAGAGACCCACCCAGTGGCTAGGGTGGCTGTCATCTTTAAAGAACTGGAATCCGTCATACCATTACAGATGTTGAGAAAGGGTTAAAGGGGTTTTCTGGGCCCCATCAACATTTATATTAGGCTTCGCTCACATCGACGTCAGAGCATGAGATTCCATCGCAAATTCGACCAAAAATCAATAGGTATAAAAGTCTTGCAGAACACCTGGCGGCCCCATTATAGTCTATGGGGTGTTAGCGGGCAGGCTCCCCGTCGTTTGCATCTGCAACAATGGGGAGCCTGCACCATAAAACCCTATAGACTATAATATGGAGAGCAGACGTAAATGGGAACCTTCCCTTACTGATTACTAATCCGATGGCTGCCTTGTAGAGACGAGCGCCGCGGCCGCCTCACTGCTTACCAAGCACAGTGCTGCACATTGTATTGTGTGAACAGGCCACGTGACCAATGAACCTGTCACATGACCTGTAATTCGGAAGCGGCACTCAAGGGTCTAAGACTAGGTGATCGCTCAGTAAGTCCCAGAAAACCCCTTTCCACGTGGACCTGAATAGAGATGTGGTACAATGCACCTTAGTCGCCAGGTAAGCGGTCAGACGCCGCCATTCCCGTCTGACGGTCCGTCTGTTTATCTCTCCCCTAGCTTTTGAGGCCAGCAGAAGGAAAGCGAGTCTGTGTAGGAGGGAGTTTGAGCAGGTGAAGCTCAGGAGATACGAGCTCTTTAGCCAGTGTTTTGAGCACGTGTCTGTAGCGATCGATGAGATCTACAAGAAACTCTGCAGAAATGCCAGCGCTCAGGTTTGCCCCGTTATTAGTTACTGTGTTTAGTTACCGTAAAGTAAAGAGCATATGATAAGTAACAGAGGACGTAATGGATGACATCGCTGAATAGGTAGAGGTGATCAATAGACTGCAAATTAATAGATATCTGCCAGTAGTCAGTGACGCCGCTGTGTGTATGAATGCAGCAGGTATGGGCAGCAGAATACAAGCTTCTTCATAGTACCGAGCACAGTGCCACACATGCCATAGTGGCTGTGCTGGGTATTGAACAGGACTGTGCTGCTGCCGTACCATGTGACCCATCAACCATATAGGTATACAGGTCACTTATAAAGGGATCAAGGGAACCCCCTCAGTATAGTATATACTGTACTTATGTGTAACAATGGCTTTCAGTTCCTAGGTAGTATCATTCCAGTTCTACATGTCCAATATCTACCAACTGGAGACAACCATACACATAAGACAACCAGCCAAGGGTTCAGCCATCTTTTCTCTGATGTGTATGGGGGCTTTAACAGGTGGACACATCTGCCACAACCAACTCTGCCACAACCAGCTCAATACAACTTACTTTAATGGGACTGAGCTGCAGTACCGGGCACGGCCTCTAGTAAAGACATCGCTGGTCAAGGGAATGCGGCAGTCGCAGGAGTATTACAGCCCTCATTAACAGTGAAGATCTTCTTCCAAAATGCCATTAGGTTGCCACACACAGTTTACAGTAGGCACAATATACGCCAGGCCCCACCATAGGGGTGTATTAGATGGTGGTACATACATCCCAGACCTATGTATAGTCCCTGTTCCTTCCGTGTATTAGGTGGTGGTACATCTTATCCCAGGCCTGTTTATAGTCCCTATTCCATCTGAATCATTGCCAACCATGAACCATACAGAACCTGAGCCGTTCTGAATACAGAGCATGGAGTGAGATAGACGTTCTAAATCTCCTTTTCTTAGGCCTTCCTTAGTCCTGAAAATCCGGAGGAGCCTTACCTTGATGGGATTGGCTATAACTGTGTCGCCCCAGGAAAGCGGTTTATGCCGATGGACAACTTGTCTGGAGGAGAGAAATCTGTGGCCGCACTTGCTCTTGTGTTTGCGATCCACAGGTAAGACCAATCCGATGTACTGTGGTTATCAAATATCCCTGCAATCACCACTAGGGGGAGCATGTTGTCTATTGTATTTACAAAGTTAGCTCCCCCTAGTGGTGGCAGCAGTTGGACAGAATGTTTTCCATTTGCATACAGTACAGGAGATTGGACGCTCCGCATGACATAAATGGGGATTTAACGCCCTACCAAAGTACATCTATATACTGATAGTCCACCTATATACTGATAGTCCACCTATATACTGATAGTCCACCTCTCTTCTGTAGCTTTCGTCCTGCCCCTTTCTTTGTCTTGGATGAAGTCGATGCAGCTTTGGACAACAGTAATATTGGCAAAGTAAGTCACTATGTATTAAATCTGACATTGCCTCTTCATGTGATGGGTAAGAGTCCGACACCCAGGACCCCCACTGGTCAGTGGTTTGAAGTGGCGATAGCCCCTTCCTGTGCCGATGATGTCACATGGTACATCAGCAGCTTAGTCCTATTCAAGTGTATGGGACTGAGCTTCACTATATAATGTATGGTACTGTGCTTGGTATTCTGTGTAGACACCGCAGTACTTACCTATAGGCTGTGGTCTCTTCAACCAGCTGATCTGTGGAGGTCCCAGGCATATATTGATGGACAATCCTAAGGAGTTCCAAAAAAGAACATTAACTCTCACAGCGCTGTACGTTTAGTGCTCGGTATTTCAGTCACTACAAGTGAATAGCCGTGAGCTGCAATACCAGCCACAGCCACTACTTGGTATATGGCGCTGTTTCTGTAAATAAAACAAAATTAAGCTTTTCCCTTTTGCGAGTGGGGGAATCAAACACGTTATATAGAGCTGCTCTATCCTATTCTATAGTCATGGCTAACCAGTACAACTGTGCGACACTCCTTGGTCATCTTGGTCGTCGTAGAGGGAACCGCAAAATGGCCTCTGGGCAGTGGATTATCCCCTGACTACACAGTGACCTAAAACACAATCCTCCAATCCAATGTGACCAGAGCCTTGTAGTGACCCCGCTGTATCTGTCTCTAGGTCACCAGTTACATCAGAGAACAGTCCAGAGAGTATTTCCAGATGGTGGTGATATCGCTGAAAGAAGAGTTTTATTCCAAGGCCGACGCGTTAATAGGAGTGTGCACAGAGGTAAGAACTGGCCGAACGTCCGTATACAGGAGATAGTATATACACATTACTGGAAGGAGAGATTCATCGCCGCACTCATTTCTAGACAAATTTCTAGTTGTTGTTTTTTTATGTGTTATTAAGATTGTATATTTGGAAGACAATACATTTGTATAATAAAGCACAATGGGGAGATTGATGAGGACTAGCAGTAACAACCCCAGCGCCGGCAGAGGGGGCACCTTATAGGTGACAAGGGACATACCGCCTCATACGTGATGTGCACCCTCTGCCTGGAGAGAGATCTAGGTCTGCTCAGAGCTAGTGTAGATATCAAGTATCATTTATGCTGTGATGCTGAAAAGTGGTGAGGGGGGAACGGAATAGAGAAAATGTGCGACTATATGCCTCGTACACTAAAACACTTGACATACAAGGGAGCAGTGACAGGAGAGGAACATTAACTCATGAGTGACAGGATGAAGTAAAAAGATGAATATTAGATCTAAGAATGTGCCAATAAACGTTTCTCATGATCATTTGTGTTAATAATTGTTTAAAGATCACCCCAATAATATCAGGAACAGAGAACTATATAGAGATAAGCGAATACTCCGACAGAACTGGCTGTGACACATCATATTTATACACAGAGTAGCATAGAAGGTTATAATACACACCTCAGCTGCTGCAGAACCTCATAGTACACACCTCAGCTGCTGCAGAACATCATGATACACACCTCAGCTGCTGCAGAACATCATAATACACATCTCAGCTGCTGCAGAACCTCATAGTACACACCTCAGCTGCTGCAGAACATCATAATACACATCTCAGCTGCTGCAGAATATCATAATACACATCTCAGCTGCTGCAGAACCTCATAATACACATCTCAGCTGCTGCAGAACCTCATCATACACATCTCAGCTGCTGCAGAACCTCATAATACACACCCCAGCTGCTGCAGAACCTCATAATACACACCTCAGCTGCTGCAGAACATCATAATACACACCTCAGCTGCTGCAGGACCTCATAATACACACCTCAGCTGCTGCAGAACCTCATAATAAACACCTCAGCTGCTGCAGAACCTCATCATACACATCTTAGCTGTTGCAGAACCTCATCATACACATCTCAGCTAATGCAGAACCTCATCATACACATCTCAGCTGCTGCAGAACACCATAATACACACCTCAGCTGCTGCAGAACCTCATCATACACATCTCAGCTGCTGCAGAACCTCATCATACACATCTCAGCTGCTGCAGAACATCATAATACACACCTCAGCTGCTGCAGAACATCATAATACACACCTCAGCTGCTGCAGAACCTCATAATAAACACCTCAGCTGCTGCAGAACCTCATAATACACACCTCAGCTCCTGCAGAACATCATAATACACACCTCAGCTGCTGCAGAACATCATAATACACATCTCAGCTGCTGCAGAACATCATAATACACACCTCAGCTGCTGCAGAACATCATAATACACACCTCAGCTGCTGCAGAACATCATAATACACACCTCAGCTGCTGCAGAACATCATAATACACGCCTCAGCTGCTGCAGAACATCATAATACACACCTCAGCTGCTGCAGAACATCATAATACACACCTCAGCTGCTGCAGAACATCATAATACACACCTCAGCTGCTGCAGAACATCATAATACACACCTCAGCTGCTGCAGAACATCATAATACACACCTCAGCTGCTGCAGAACATCATAATACACACCTCAGCTGCTGCAGAACATCATAATACACACCTCAGCTGCTGCAGAACATCATAATACACACCTCAGCTGCTGCAGAACCTCATAATACACACCTCAGCTGCTGCAGAACCTCATAATACACACCTCAGCTGCTGCAGAACCTCATAATACACATCTCAGCTGCTGCAGAACCTCATCATACACATCTCAGCTGCTGCAGAACCTCATCATACACACCTCAGCTGCTGCAGAACCTCATCATACACACCTCAGCTGCTGCAGAACCTCATAATACACATCTCAGCTGCTGCAGAACCTCATCATACACATCTCAGCTGCTGCAGAACCTCATCATACACATCTCAGCTGCTGCAGAACATCATAATACACACCTCAGCTGCTGCAGAACATCATAATACACACCTCAGCTGCTGCAGAACATCATAATACACATCTCAGCTGCTGCAGAACATCATAATACACACCTCAGCTGCTGCAGAACATCATAATACACACCTCAGCTGCTGCAGAACATCATAATACACGCCTCAGCTGCTGCAGAACATCATCATACACACCTCAGCTGCTGCACACTTCTTATTTTTTATATAAAGATGAGGGAGCTTGATATCGGTGGATAGGTAATGACTTTTTATAGGAAACCCCTTTACGTCTTCTATCCTTCTTTTTCTCCCCAGAGTGAAGATTTAGCCAGCCAGGTTCTGACTTTGGATCTCACTGTGTATGAAGATGATGACGAGGAGGAGGAAGACAAGGAGTCTGGCAAGAAACCCTAAGTCCTGCTGCTCCTCTCGTCACCTTTGTGTTCACCTCAGGTTCCTGTCAGTCGCCGTTCTACTTATTTGCAGGCATTTGGGGATGTTGGAACAAGTTGTTCCCGTATTAGTTATAATTATTAATTACTTTTTAGTTGTGTTGACGTTTGTATTCATTTATCTTTAACAAAATTTCATGAGCAGTGTGTATTTCCTGTTATCATTTTGTCCCACTATTAAAGGGGTTGTCGTAGTCCTGGAGGATCGCTCATCACAATCACCCGGACCCCTCCCGATCAGCTGTTTCGGCTGCCAAAAACCATATACTATATGATCATATTCAAGTGAATGGAAACGGGGCTGCAGTTCAGTATACGGTGTAGTGACCGGAATCTGTATACAGTGTGCAGGATGGCTACCAGCTATACTTAGTATATGGCTTTCGGCAGCCAAAACCTGGATCCAGATGTCAAACGCCTGAACAGTCCTGTGGATGGATCATCAGTATCGATCTACTTAAGGTCCCGGCCACCCCCTTAAATTTCGTATTAATTTTCATGCACATAAAAAACAGGGTCGACCTATACGGGGGCACAGGTCAGTCCCTGGAGCGAAAACACCAGCAACTGGGAATGTAAGACTGTGATTTTCATTTCTGCTGTTCAGCCTTTTGGCCTCTAGGTGGAGCCACAGCTGCTCCCTGCATTGATATCTTACAGGAGTGACGTCTCAGCTCTTTGCTGCTGCTCAGGACACATCTTGCAGATACAAGGCTCAGAGGTCTGCAATGTTCTTAACAGAGAGAGGTTCTAATTTTTGCAGATGACCCAAAGTTAGGACCTGTGGAAGTCTGAGCCATTACTAAACATACGAGACCAGTTTTAATGGAACCGCAGTAGTGACCGGAGTACAAGGACTGTACAGTGGTCCGGGGTCACTTTTTTTTTTTTTTAAATAGTCACAAGTGGCTTTTTTGTGGAGGCCTCAAGACTTTTCCAGAAGAGGACACGTGTAGGGATATCTCCAACGTGACACAAATGTCAGCAAAACTTACACCAGCAAGGAGGGGCCTATGGGTTTTTTGCTCTGCTGTGGCTTTCCCCTGAGGGTTCCTGACCCTGGTGCTTGGATAGATATTTGAAGCGGAAGACTTCCTCCTCAAATTCTTCCCCAAACTCTTGTGCGTGAACCTAGTCTAAGAATAGAGCTCGTACCTAATGATCACTTAAGGGGAATTGTTGGAGGAGTAAAAGTTTGGGAGGCATAAAATGTATGAAATATGGTATTGACTATATATACTGTGTGTGTATATATATATATATATATATATATATATATATATATATGTATACATGTGTGTGTGTGTGTATATATATATATGTATATATACACACACTTAATATTGGTGATCTGTAACTCTTAAAGGGATGGGCATACTATTAAAATATGCGATCACTTTATGTTCAGTGGGGGGGGTCTAACCTTCACACTTCACTGATCCTGAGCTGTTCCGTTGAGATCCCCGCTGTTGTGTCACAGAGGTCTGCCAGGATTGTACTGCTCGTAGGATAGGTCCAACACCAAGCACCCGCACCCATTATCTATTTAAAGTGTCCGCAATGGCCCCATCCCTGAATTTCAAGCACAGCGCTGTACATGGTGTAGTGGCCGTGCTTGGTATTGCATCTCAGCCCTATTAACTTGAATGGAACTGAGCTGCAAATAGGCCATGTGAGCAATGATTGTGATGTTGCCGTCCTGTGACCTGTAGTCAGTCGCTGCAGGAGATCTTTGGGGGGTCCCCACCGAATATTTATTAAAGGAGATTTCCAGGCTAAATAACATAAGACCTAGTCTTTGGTAGGTGATGAGATAAAGGGGTTGTACAATCTGTGGGACTGAAGTTTGATTGGAGTGCCAGTGTCCTTTTGTGACCAATTCTCCATTTACTTCTATGAGGTTGTGACCAATGACTGTGGCCTGTGGGTAGAAGCAGCGCTCAAAGCTCATACGTGGAACATTGGGTCCCCATGGCTCTGCGCTTGATAACCTATCCCAAGGAAGAGGTGATGGTATATAGCAGTGTGATTCTTGTATAGACACTACAAGCCAGTTCCCCCAGTCTGTCCTTATACACCTGCTGTACAAGAACTGATACATTGTCACATATAAAAGTGCAACAGATCAACCCAAAAACTGGTCTGTCCGCATTCTCTTCTTTTTGTACTACATATCTCAAGTCACATTCAACCATAGAAGATACAAGTCTAATCTGAGTTCTTTAGAAAACTTCTTTAGGTTAAGGTCCTATGTAACCGCCTGTGGTGGAAACGCATTGCGTTTTTTTCCTGCATTTTTCACAGTTCACAGAGTTTACCTCTACGGGCTTTCTACTTGTACTGGAGTCGCCAGAGTTTACGTAGGTAGAACTGACATCTTGTGAGTTGCAAAAACACAGCTTTACTGCTGCAGATTCTTCTCCTGCCAGTGTGGGGCCCCGGCCTTATCTATGCGGTCCTTAATTGTCTGTATGTACTTCGCTGGTTGGCATCAGGGTCCAGGCCCACAGGCATCGCTGTAGTCTTCTGTGAAGTTTAGAAGATAAGTAGCCGAGGTGACAGAGCAAAAAAAAATAAAAGATTCCAAGATCTGAATGTTGCAGTCGTTCTCTGCCTGTAGCAGATATTGGGTTTTTTTGTTTGTTTTTTTATGTAGATTGTGAGCCCCATATAGAGCTCACAATGTACATTTTTCCCTATCAGTATGTCTTTGGAATATGGGATGGAAATCCATGCAGACACGGGGAGAACATTCAACCTCCTTGCAGATGGTTTTATGCCCTTGGTGGGATTTGAACACCAGGACTCCAGCGCTGCAAGGCTGCAGTGCTAACCACTGAGCCACCGTGTGGCCCCTACCTACAGCAGATATTGTGTGAGCAGGTTAGTTACATGGGAGGATAGACACGGCTTATACCAAGTGTTAGCACACAGGGGCTCAGCTTCTAGACACCCTTTGTACCCCTTAGTAAGTAGCACCTTCTATCTAGGAGGGAGCAGGGATTGGGGGGGGAGGGGCTTACTATATTCTGGGAAACACATTTGCATATTCCCCATAATCCCCTAGTGGAGCGAAAATGGCTTTGTTAAGTCTCCATACGCCCGCCAAGGTGCCCTGACCCTGCATTCTCTCCAGTAAGGATACATACACCCCCAGCCAAGCATGTGGAAAGTTGGGTGCAAGGAATAACTGGCAGCCGAACTAGCTCATGTTTATGGCCAAAGGTGGACACACAGAAGTCCATTCACATCAAGTTTTTTTGTTTGTTTTTTTATCATTCTTAGCAAAAACCAGACAAATGAATGGCTCCGATTACATAGACCTTTATATACAGTATATATATATAATATATATAAAAATCCATTTGGTTTCTGTACAATACAAACTACCGTATATACTGGAGTATAAGCCAAATTTTTCAGCACAGTTTTTGTACTGAAAAAGCCCCTCTTGACTTATACTCGAGTCAACAAGTTTTCCCAGTTTTTTGTGGTAAAATTAGGAGCCTCGGCTTATATTCAGGTCGGCTTATACTCGAGTATATACGGTACTTGTTTCTTCCAGGAATTTTTTTTTATTCTTTGATCTCTATGTAATTAAAAGTGAATGGGGGTCTAAGAGGTAACCATGCAGATTTTGTTAGAACAGACCAACCATCTAATGGTATAGGAGTGCGCTGATTTTTCCCTCATAGATGATACCAGGCATGTTTAATTTCAACATGGCAATTTTTTGTTGTGGTGGCAGCCGCCTGTCTCCCCTGAGAAGTCTAGCCGCTGTATACTCTGCTATCCCTGTACACTCGAGTGAGCAGAGCATGCACATGTTTCGGGGTTAGGAGAGATCGCTATGTGCCAAACAAGCGTTCAGCTGACTGATCATGGAGGTGAATAGCCAAACTTCGGGAGCATTCAGACAGCGGCATTAGAAACACATCCAGACTATAGAGCCGGAACATCGGTGCAGAGAAAAAACACCTTTAGTGAACCCGATTCACCCCCTACATTCCTAAAATACTTTATATACAGTTTCTAGTTTTTCAGGAAGAAGCGAAACATTTGTTTTTAGAGTAATGAAAAACTTCTCTCACTTGTCAGATTTATTTACAGACCATATGGCCTCATTCACACCGCTGTTTATAGAATAGGATTACAATGTGGTTATGCAGATTTCCATTTTATAGAAAAACATTTTAAAAAAAACCCCCTCTTTTCTGCAGTTTTCAAGGATTCATCAGTAGATGAAAAAAATTCAACCATTTTTGGCCATCTTTATACACGGTTATGGTATGTAAAGTGTGGCACGCATAAGACATGACTGCTGGCTCAGACTACACGGGGTTTGTTTGTAGTCTGTAACCATGAAGACACAGGACATTTTTCATCTCATTTTAGATGCCAGGAGTCCCATTGCAAGAGTGGATATTATTCTTAAGATTGACCTAGATCAGTAGAGACCCTTTAAGCTCCGTATAGTTCTAACCAAAATCTATACTATAGGATTTTTTTATTTTTAATTTTCTACATTTGTCTGTGAGACTGGTCAATTTCACAAAACAAAAATTTATTTAGAAAATTCAACATTCCCTTAAAAACATTTCCTTCTGGTTTACTTATACATATAAGGAGACCACAGGCAAGTATAAGTATCTCTATGGCTCACATTCACAGAAGTCCTCTGAGCCTGACTTTTTGGATATCAAGGTCAGGAGCGAAAGTAATACCCTTCTGACCACATTATTAGTCAATGGGGTCCATTTTTCTGAACTCACGCCCATACTTCTCAGCAAAGAAGTCATTGCACGTAAATGAACACTAAGCTCTATACACTGCGATAGCTGCAGTACACAAATCTATACAATACAAAATAAAATAGATATGACTATGAAATCAAAATGTGACCCAAAAGAGGGGGTGGGCTATCAAATCTATCCTGCAAACATCATTAGCCAGGCACTTAAAGCAGCGAGACTTCCATTTGATGGTGGGTGGGGCCTATTGAAGGGGTTGTTTAAGATTAGAAAAATATGGCTGCTTTACCCTTCAGAAGTAAATGGGGCTGAACTGTAATACAACTCACAAACAGTAATACCACATAAAAAAAAAAAAAGTTTATAGGGACAGCCGTTCCCAGATGGTATCACATGGCTTCTAGTCTAATACCACCCCTTTAAGTCCTGAGATCTGAGCCATCTTAAGAGATATTATGGACCCTGTAATCATCCCCTTCCAAGGGTGGCATCCACTGGAGCTTCTTCATTAGTGCAGGGTGGAAGAATAGCGTTCCGTTTCTTCAGCGCTTGATACGGGTCCTTCAGGCCTTTGCGGAACATGAGTAGACCGAGTCTCATGTATCACAGGGTCTTGTTCTATTTCTGGTGACCTGTTTGAAGGGCAGGAAATACTTGGCAATTACTTGATGAATAAGAGGCCCTCCTCCATTTTATAGAAAAATCTAATTAAACAACAGACTGTAGTATTGAACAGTGTGATGTGATTGATCCCAAACAGTATCCTCTTTATAAGTCTCATGCAGCAAATCCATGACCAGTTCAGGTCAGTAGGATTTTAGATGGAGGACAGACAGGACAAAGAAGCTTCTATGGCCCTAGCAATCAGATTTTTAGACGTTTAGGAGAACCAACAAAATTGAAGACTATTTGAGGGTAGAGAAAGACAAGGAAGAAACCCCTGTGACCCTATTAATCAGATTTTTAGTGGTTTAGATTAAAGTCTATTTGGTTGCTTCTCCTCCTCTACTTCTAAAATCTGATTAATAGGGCCATAGAAGATTCTTCATCACCCAGCTTTAAATCAGGGCAGAGATGTACAAGGAAGAAGCGCCAATGACCCCATTAATCAGATTTTTTTAGGGGTTTAGATTGAAGTCTATTTGGTTGTCTCTCATCCCATCTTTATAAAAATAGGATTAATAGGGATTCTTCCTTGACTAGTTTTAATTGTGGCTAGTGAAGGAAGAAGCTCCTTTAGCCCTACTTATCAGATTTTTAGACGTTTAGTTTAAGAACCAACTTGAAATCTCCTTCTAAAATCTGATTAATAGGGCCCATGAGCTTCTTCCTAGTCTATCTTTGCCCTCAAATAGACTTCACTTTTGTTGGTTCCCCATCTAAACTTCTAAAAATCTGATTAATAGAACCATAGGAGCTTCTTACTTGTCTAGTTTTAATTCAGGGCAAAGGAAGAAGCCCCTGTGGGCCTATTATTCAGATTTTTAGAAGCTTTGATGAAGAACCAATGAAAGTGAAGTCTATCTGAGGGCAGAGAAAGACTAGGAAGAAGCTCATGGGCACTATTAATCAGATTTTTCGATGGAAGTCTATTTGTTTGGTTCTCCTACTGAGCTTCTA
This sequence comes from Leptodactylus fuscus, assembly GCF_031893055.1. Lineage (NCBI taxonomy): Eukaryota > Metazoa > Chordata > Amphibia > Anura > Leptodactylidae > Leptodactylus > Leptodactylus fuscus. Next base: position 209,172,130 of record NC_134269.1, on the reverse strand, counting down.
AAAAGAACTGAATAATAGGGCCAGATCAGCTTCTTCCTTGTCTTTCTTTGCCCTGAATTAAAGGATATGCTGGATGATAACCTCATATAAAACATGAGGAGACAGCTTGGGTCCAGTCATGTCACATCATTCACCACTTCAGTCTGTGTTATTAATCAGATTTTTAGAAGATTGGATGGAGAACCAACCAAATAAACTTCGATACAAGCTCACTTTTAGTCATCTATAGCTCGGAGGTAGAAATCTAAGCAGAATCGTGACTTGTCATGAATTCTAACCCTTGCCATGGGGAAGTTGGGGTATTGGTGCTGGGCTTGATGAGGTACCAGGCCCCATAGAGACAAAGTTGCCTCAAGATGCACATCAGCCTAAGGAGCTTCTCCTTCTCTAGATATTTGATGGTCGGCCAGTCCTGTGGTTTGGTTAACTTTAGTCACATGGCTATAGATGACCAGGAATACATTGTCGCATTGAGGATCCTTGGGCCCACCTTCTAATACCCGCTAGGAAATAAGACCATAGAACCCTTTAAATTTGGGAGTCTTCTCAAACCATCCTGGACCCATCCTCTAGTACCCTACTGGATCAGGCCGACCGATTGAACATGATCCAGACTTAGGGCCCCTTCATACGGCGTTTCAAAACAGAGCCCATTGATTTCAATGGGATGCGCGCGTATATGCCGATATACGCGCACTTCCCATTGAAATCAATGGGTTCTGTTTTGAAGCGCCACGCTCGGACACGTGTCTAAATGAGCGGCACGCTTACGCCGTGTAAAGGGGCCCTTAGACCAAGTCAAAGCCATTGGTTTCTAAACCAACCATACCATGGGAATATCTAGATCCCGATAATCCTCATACTCACATCAGATAAGTAATCATCGCGGCCACAAGAGCTGTCAAGAGCAAAAAGGTCAACACGCTGAGAATGGAGGTGAGGACGATCATCCCACCACTTCTCCCACCAGGCCACGTGTCTATGTTTGATGCAGCTTTAGCTATAAGAAAAAAAAAAAAAAAAATGTAGGTGTTTTTTTTTCCAAAAAAAAAAAATTACAAACAAACATGTGAGATTAGAAGGGGGGGGGGGGGGGGGTGTCTGATTTAGATACATTTAGGAATTATGGGGTACTAGAAACTGGTAACCAGTTTGCATATTGCTGTGTGCACGTCGCCTCGTCAGGGCTTCCTCGCCATCCTCTTAGTTGTCTTCCAGCCTCCTTGGTGATCATTGAGGCCTGGAATTGGGCATCAGTGGTCATATGGGTGTGCCAACATCTTGACTCTTGCATTAAAGTGTCATGATGCTGGCACGCCCCTCATGACCGTTGATCTTCTACTTATATTCTGGAGTCTAAAGTGCCCCCCAGAGTATAATAGGAGCACATCCAGTTTGGACAAAAACTATACGTATTTAAACGTATTTTTCGGACTATAAGACACACTGGACTATAAGGTTTTAGAGGAGGAAAATAGGGAAAAAAAATTTTGAAGCAAAAAATGGTAAAATATTTAATATGTGGGAGTTGCAGTTTTGCAACAGCTGCAAGGCCACATTGACAGGTGACCCTGCAGCTGTACGGGGATGCATAGAGTGTTTTTTTTTTGCGGGGCCAGAAGTACTTTTTAGTTATACCATTTTGGGGAATATCTATTGCTTAGATCACCTTGTATTGAAAAAAAAACAAAAACCCAGTGGTTTATGATATAGGATTTTCTACTTTTATATATATATTCTAGGGACAGGAGGTGATTTAGAACTTTTATTTATTTCATATTTTTAAAGCTTTTTTTTTATTTTTTTTTTTACTATTTTATTCCCCCCCCGGGGGCTTGAACCTGCGGTCATTTGATTGCAAGTCCCATAGACGGCAATACAACTGTATTGCCGTCTATGGGACATTCTGTATATTAGTATTACGGCGGCTGGTCATAGACCCAGCCGCAATACTAATATATAGCAGTGACAGGCCTGGGAGCCTCATTAGGCTCCCGGCTGTCACCCGAACAGGTCGGCTCCTGCGATATCGCCGCGCAGGAGCCGGCCTGCAACTTCACAGGTGTGGGGACCGGCCTCGGGGGAGAAGGGGCCACCGATACTGACCCGGCATCCGCTGTACTAGAGAGGCGGATGCCGGGGAGGGATAGACGCAGGCACAGGTGCCGGGGCCTGAGACATCGCTGCGCTCCTCTGCCCTGCATGAAGCCAGCGGCGGGGGGACGGAGGAGCGGAATAGCATCGCCGCCGCTGGCTTCATGCAGGGCAGAGGAGCGCAGCGATGTCTCAGGTCCCAGCACCTGCATCTATCCCTTGCCGGCATCCGCCTCTATTACAGCGGGTGCCAGGCGCCACATTCGGACTATAAGACGCACCCTTCTTTTCCCCCCAAATTTGGGGGAAAAAAAGTGCGTCTTATAGTCCGAAAAATACGGGTGAAGAACCTTGTAAGGTTTGCTCATCTCTGATCTAAACCATTATGGAGGGCGGTTACAAAAAGAGTTTTGCTTGCTCGTGTAGTAGCCAGCTGGTTTCCATGGGACCGATGTAATACATTATTTGAAGTGTGGTGGCGCTGTAGGTAAATTGAACAGATGTTGCTGGATTGCTCCACAATTTACAACAAGCCAACAGAAAACTAAGTGTTATGACAGTTTTTCTAGTGTTGCTGCCAGTTCATACCAGTGATTAAAATTGCCACCTAATACCGTCATCCTTACCATTCTTGGTGGTGATGGGAGCAGACCAGCCTGTCTGAGTCACAGCAATATTACTTGCATCATAAAACACATACATAAATCTGAAAAAGAAAAATAAATAAATTATATACCACCTAAAACAGTGCCACACTGGTATGGTGGCCTTGTCTGGTATTGCAACTTAGCGTTATACTGTATATTTCTATGTGAATACCTGTAAACGGTGTTACTGGCGAGAGGTTTATTGCAGTATTTAGAACCGAAGCAGTTGTCATTATTTCCCACACGGTAGACATATGTGCTTATATCACTGATGGTGGGGTTCTGACCACAGACAAGATTGTCAAATGTTCCAGCTACATATGGTGCTGTACTACCGCCATTCGTTGTGTAGAAGGTATTGTTCAATTGAGTGATATTAGTTGGAGCCGCTTAAAGAAGAAACACAAAAAATTCAGACACATAGTTTTATGCATAGGAGCAATATTATAGTAGTTATATTCTTGTACATAGGAGTAGTATTATAGTAGTTATATTCTTGTACATAGGAGTAGTATTATAGTAGTTATATTCTTGTACATAGGAGCAGTATTATAGTAGTTATATTCTTGTACATAGGAGGTAGTATTATAGTAGTTATATTCTTATACATAGGAGCAGTATTATAGTAGTTATATTCTTGTACATAGGGGGCAGTATTATAGTAGTTATATTCTTGTACATAGGAGCAGTATTATAGTAGTTATATTCTTGTACATAGGAGCAATATTATAGTAGTTATATTCTTGTACATAGGAGTAGTATTATAGTAGTTATATTCTTATACATAGGAGCAGTATTATAGTAGTTATATTCTTGTACATAGGGGGCAGTATTATAGTAGTTATATTCTTGTACATAGGAGCAGTATTATAGTAGTTATATTCTTGTACATAGGAGCAGTATTATAGTAGTTATATTCTTGTACATAGGAGTAGTATTATAGTAGTTATATTCTTGTACATAGGAGCAGTATTATAGTAGTTATATTCTTGTACATAGGAGGTAGTATTATAGTAGTTATATTCTTGTACATAGGGCAGTATTATAGTAGTTATATTCTTGTACATAGGAGGTAGTATTATAGTAGTTATATTCTTGTACATAGGAGTAGTATTATAGTAGTTATATTCTTGTACATAGGGCAGTATTATAGTAGTTATATTCTTGTGCATAGGAGTAGTATTATAGTAGTTATATTCTTGTACATAGGAGCAGTATTATAGTAGTTATATTCTTGTACATAGGAGTAGTATTATAGTAGTTATATTCTTGTACATAGGAGTAGTATTATAGTAGTTATATTCTTGTACATAGGGCAGTATTATAGTAGTTATATTCTTGTGCATAGGAGTAGTATTATAGTAGTTATATTCTTGTACATAGTAGTAGTATTATAGTAGTTATATTCTTGTACATAGTAGTAGTATTATAGTAGTTATATTCTTGTACATAGGAGGTAGTATTATAGTAGTTATATTCTTGTACATAGGAGTAGTATTATAGTAGTTATATTCTTGTACATAGGAGTAGTATTATAGTAGTTATATTCTTGTACATAGGAGTAGTATTATAGTAGTTATATTCTTGTACATAGGAGTAGTATTATAGTAGTTATATTCTTGTACATAGGAGTAGTATTATAGTAGTTATATTCTTGTACATAGGGCAGTATTATAGTAGTTATATTCTTGTGCATAGGAGTAGTATTATAGTAGTTATATTCTTGTACATAGAAGTAGTATTATAGTAGTTATATTCTTGTACATAGGAGGCAGTATTATAGTAGTTATATTCTTGTACATATGAGCAGCATTATAGTAGTTATATTCTTGTACATAGGAGTAGTATTATAGTAGTTATATTCTTGTACATAGGGGTAGTATTATAGTAGTTATATTCTTGTACATAGGAGGCAGTATTATAGTAGTTATATTCTTGTACATATGAGCAGCATTATAGTAGTTATATTCTTGTACATAGGAGTAGTATTATAGTAGTTATATTCTTGTACATAGGGGTAGTATTATAGTAGTTATATTCTTGTACATAGGAGTAGTATTATAGTAGTTATATTCTTGTACATAGGGGTAGTATTATAGTAGTTATATTCTTGTACATAGGGGGCAGTATGATAGTATTTGTGCTATTTTTATATCTATCAGTAGATGTTGTCTCTCTGGCTCGGAACTTACAGACATCTAATAGATACAGAGAACAATATGAAGCAATAACTTTACAGACTTACAGTCTTGCACTACATATAGGACGACTGTGGCGGGCCCTTGATAGAAGCAGTACGATTTTTGTAAGGCGACAGTATTCTGGGTTGGATTGACTCTGCAGACACTTGAACTACACAATAAAGGCACCTCGGCACGTGCTGAAAAACAAGCATAGAGCAGTGAGAATAGTTGCAGTCAGCCATTTTCTTATAATCCCTGTCCTGTTACATAGATCAATCGACACTTGGGGGTATATACGAGAGACTTCTATGTATCTCCTTCCCCTTATCACAAAGCTCTGACCTGTCTAAGACATTGCACAGTATTATTTAGAATATTATTGTAATATCTCACGGCCCGCCATGACGGCCCAGCCCTCTACTCCCAACTTGTCAGGTGTCTTGTTATATCGACCCAAACTGGAAAAAAACCCCAGATCTTATTACACAGGTATAGCCCCTCTCCCCGTACACTCCTGGTATCACAGGGCTTGTTAGTTAGCGGTGGAATCTCACACAAGACTATACCGTGGCACATCTAGCAGACAAGGCATAAGAACACTTGCAATTTTTGCAACTTTCTGCAAGAGGTGGTCAGACAGGTACTGCAGCCCTCATGGATTTGAAGGCTAGGTCCTGGACAACCCCTTTAAGGCAGGCCACACAAGACTCACCAGAATTAAGAACTGCTGCCCTATTAATAATTCTGGCCGACCCCTGCAAGGGTAACGGTATAAATTAAGACCAACACACCTATGAACCCAATGGGGGCAGGCGATTTATTATTGGCTCGGGTTCATTCCCTGCCAGGCCCTGTAACATATCTAGGCCCGCTCATAGCTGGTGTAGGTTTCTGCTGTCACACCAGACATGTCGCATATAAGAAAGCGGTTTAGGTGTAGGCAATGGGCCCGCACAGGGTTTGACAAGTTGCAAAAGTAGTATAAACTAAATAAATCACAAACCATGGTTTTTGTTGCCAAAATAGTGGCACAGATTTTTATTGAATCTGCCCCAATACATAAGTAGTCCTGTGCAGGACAAATCCCTGATCATGTGCAAGTGACACAGAGGCCAGGCGCTTTACAGCGTATCGTTGCCCTCTTGTACCCGGCTTAGTCATGACCAGAATGGGCCATCGACCTCCATTCACTGACACCAAGCAGAGATCCTGAGAAAGACAGAGTAGGCCAGAACACACGCCTGACTCGGGTGTAACAGAGCTGAATAACCTTATGGCAGAAGAACGTGTACAAATACAGGGATAAGATCCTCTGGAGACTAGTGACCAAACACAATGTGTTTCCTATAGAAAAGCTTTGAGGTTGTGGTTACTAAAAATGGCCCCAGCGTCCCAGTGTAGTAACATATTCAGGGTAGGGCGCTCTCTGGTGTAGTGGGATGTGATACACTCAGCTCTGCTACATCTGTACATTTAATAGACTAAGCAGAAGACAAGATGATGGATATGTAAAAAGTGCATAAAAGCCACTCACCCAAATCATTCTGCAACAGAACAGCCAAAAAGACAAGCAGGCATCGGCAGGCCCCCATAGTTGTGCAGCCACAGAACCCCTGTAACCAAGTCCACAGCCAGACTAACTCCACAACATAAGAAATGGTCTGCAGGTGTTCACTGCCCCGCCCACTGCTGCTGACTCCTCCCACTGTCTCCAGCCAATCATGGCATGCTTAAAAAAACAAGGCTTCTCTCAGCAGGTATAGGTGTGGCCGGACAAGGTCTGGATATCCAGAGGTAATAGAGACGAGATAAGAGATCAATCCCATTATTCTGACAATGGAAACCGTGCGGGGATTTCTCATCACTTTGTACATTTAGTGATCGAGGGGAATAGTTTTACCTAGAACATGCTTAAAAAACACAAAAAAAGCCAAAAACTCTCAAAATGTTTTTGCTTTTTTTTTTCCCCACCGAGCTTCACGACATGTGGCCTTTAGGCTAAGGTCCCACGGGCCGTAATCGCAGTGCTAAAGCGTTTCGGAAAGAACCGCAATGCGATCACACGGAGGTTCTTTCCGCAGCGCTTCAGTGCTGCGTATACGACCCGTGGGCCCCAAAGTTGCAGAAACGCAGCTTTTTATGTTGCAGATTTTGTTGCGGTTTGGCCAAAGCCAGGAGTGGCTACAAAAGGAATGGGAGCTAAACAGAAAGTTCTTATACTTCTCCCTCCTGCTCAATTCACTCCTGGCTTTGGCTCAAAAAACCGCAACAAAATCTGCAACAAAAAAAGCTGCAACGTGGGGCCTCAGCCTAAGGGATCCATAAAAAAGACCAAAAATAAGACATGACCTCTATTATGACCGCCCTGTGAATGAAGCCTAAGCCTACATTCACACCAATATTGTTCTTGCCCAATGCGACGACCATTTTTTTTACGGTCGTAACACAGTTGCATTCAATTCACATGAACGTCAAAAACAGGACATGCAGTTTTTTCCAGGCGTGGCTTGAAAAAACTAAAAAAAAACCCACAAAATAGATGAGGCGTTGCATCTCGTTTCTATATTTTTTGCTCGTTTTATGATCCACACCTGCACCTCAAAACCTAAACGTGTGAACCCAGCCTATCTGGTCTGTCTGGCCATACACATGAGATATTTATCTGCAGATCATTGGCAGATTGAAAGAATCCGGAGGGTTACCTGTAATGGACGACCACAAAACATTCCCAACCATAAATTTTTTTGTTTTTTTTCTGGCGCCCTTATTTATTTTGGCGGTTCTGGGTGACTTATAAGATGTTATGTTGGGTTTGATAAGAATCTTTATCTCACATACCGCCGGCTCCACCTTCTTTCTGTAAATTCTCGGGGAGTTTCAGTAGGGTCGGAGGAATGTGGTCAGTCCAGAATCGGCCGTCTCCTCTCTCCTTCCCTGGTCATTGTAAAAAATCCAGTTTTTCTACATTTACAGTTTTGTTGTTAGAAAACCTTGTTTTCATTATTTAACCCAGGCATGGACTTCTCTACGGCCATTTGGTGTTAATATTTCAAAGAGAAAAAAAAAATTGTGAAAAATAGTTTTTCATATTTTTTACAGATTTTTTTTTTAATGTAATTATTTCTTTATCTCTAAAAACAGACCTCAGTGTTTGGAGCTTTGTTTCACTCATTCCTCAGCTCATACTATAAGACCTGTACACAACATTGTTGCCACATTATCGGTGAGCATTGGCCACTGAAGTAAATGAATGGGTCAGTGGAAGCATGAACTCACAGACTCGGAGGCTTTAAAAAGGAGGGGTCTCTAATCCATTGGGTCACCAACGACTTGGTGCTGTACCCCGGGTCAGAAAGTACTGCACATGATAGCACTTGGACACCAGGATCTAAATGCTGCACCAAAGGGTCGTGCAGTGCTTGACATCTGAGTCACATATGACAAGTCACTGCTGGTCAAAGCTGCAAATGTTGGGCAAAGCAAAGGGTCTCAATACATGAAGATATGACCCAGGATGTCCTTTCTAGATCCTTCTCTTTGTTGGGCCTGCTGGATGATCTCATGTGAGATATGTAGTATACAGTATCAGCTATTTGGGAAGATGACATTCCTTATTTACAACATTCTTACAATAGTTTCATTCAGTAAATGCAGTAAAGCAGGTTCCTCCAGGAATGTGACCCATTTACAACCTCATTGAGGTCCTCAGGACTGTTATACAACACCAATGCTGGCCTGGCCTGCTCTGGTCACAAGTGTGAAACCAGGTGCCCCTATGTACAAGAATACTATACTGCCCCTATGTACAAGAATATAACTACTATAATACTGCTCCTATGTACAAGAATATAACTACTATAATACTACTCCTACGTACAAGAATATAACTACTATAATACTGCTCCTATGTACAAGAATATAACTACTATAATACTACCTCCTATGTACAAGAATATAACTACTATAATACTACCTCCTATGTACAAGAATATAACTACTATAATACTGCTCCTATGTACAAGAATATAACCACTATAATACTGCTCCTATGTACAAGAATATAACTACTATAATACTGCTCCTATGTACAAGAATATAACCACTATAATACTGTCCCCTATGTACAAGAATATAACCACTATAATACTACCCCTATGTACAAGAATATAACTACTATAATACTGCTCCTATGTACAAGAATATAACTACTATAATACTGCCTCCTATGTACAAGAATATAACTACTATAATACTACTCCTATGTACAAGAATATAACCACTATAATACTACCCCTATGTACAAGAATATAACTACTATAATACTGCTCCTATGTACAAGAATATAACTACTATAATACTGCCTCCTATGTACAAGAATATAACTACTATAATACTACTCCTATGTACAAGAATATAACTACTATAATACTGCCTCCTATGTACAAGAATATAACTACTATAATACTACCCCTATGTACAAGAATATAACTACTATAATACTGCTCCTATGTACAAGAATATAACTACTATAATACTACCCCTATGTACAAGAATATAACTACTATATTACTACTCCTATGTACAAGAATATAACTACTATAATACTGCTCCTATGTACAAGAATATAACTACTATAATACTACTCCTATGTACAAGAATATAACTACTATAATACTGCTCCTATGTACAAGAATATAACTACTATAATACTGCTCCTATGTACAAGAATATAACTACTATAATACTACCCCTATGTACAAGAATATAACTACTATATTACTACTCCTATGTACAAGAATATAACTACTATAATACTACTCCTATGTACAAGAATATAACTACTATAATACTGCTCCTATGTACAAGAATATAACTACTATAATACTGCCTCCTATGTACAAGAATATAACTACTATAATACTGCTCCTATGTACAAGAATATAACTACTATAATACTACCCCTATGTACAAGAATATAACTACTATAATACTGCTCCTATGTACAAGAATATAACTACTATAATACTACCCCTATGTACAAGAATATAACTACTATAATACTACTCCTATGTACAAGAATATAACTACTATAATACTGCTCCTATGTACAAGAATATAACTACTATAATACTGCTCCTATGTACAAGAATATAACTACTATAATACTGCCTCCTATGTACAAGAATATAACTACTATAATACTACCCCTATGTACAAGAATATAACTACTATAATACTACCCCTATGTACAAGAATATAACTACTATAATACTACTCCTATGTACAAGAATATAACTACTATAATACTGCTCCTATGTACAAGAATATAACTACTATAATACTACCCCTATGTACAAGAATATAACTACTATATTACTACTCCTATGTACAAGAATATAACTACTATAATACTGCTCCTATGTACAAGAATATAACTACTATAATACTACTCCTATGTACAAGAATATAACTACTATAATACTGCTCCTATGTACAAGAATATAACTACTATAATACTGCTCCTATGTACAAGAATATAACTACTATAATACTGCCTCCTATGTACAAGAATATAACTACTATAATACTACTCCTATGTACAAGAATATAACTACTATAATACTGCTCCTATGTACAAGAATATAACTACTATAATACTACCCCTATGTACAAGAATATAACTACTATAATACTACCCCTATGTACAAGAATATAACTACTATAATACTACTCCTATGTACAAGAATATAACTGCTATAATACTACCTCCTATGTACAAGAATATAACTACTATAATACTACTCCTATGTACAAGAATATAACTACTATAATACTGCCTCCTATGTACAAGAATATAACTACTATAATACTGCTCCTATGTACAAGAATATAACTACTATAATACTGCTCCTATATACAAGAATATAACTACTATAATACTACCTCCTATGTACAAGAATATAACTACTATAATACTACCTCCTATATACAAGAATATAACTACTATAATACTGCCCCCGCCTTGATATGTATACTAGCAGGAACATCTGGCTAATAACACAGCAGCTGTGACTAGTGTTGCTATCTCGGATGATACGAGTCTTCTTACTGCAGCTTTGATTCTCCCGGAGAACAAGCATCGGTTTCACATAATAATCTTCCTCCATTATTTATGAGATTTATTTTATATGCGGTGACAGGTTTCTCCATAAACAGGAAATTACCAGGCACTGAACACCCCTCCCCCACATACGGCGTGTATTGTCCTCTGGTTTAATCTCTGTAATTCAGAACATTCTCAGCACTTGGTACAATGTATATAAATAGCCCAGTCCAGCCTAAATGTTCCGGGGCACTGTAATTTGGAACCTTTCACCCCCTTCACTAACTCCATCTCTCTTCATCTTTCAATAGCCCTCACACCACCGATTCTGACGCAGTTGGAATTTTGTCTCTAGCCCCTACCATTGCTGAGTAATCGGTTCTGTTACTTTTTGCACAATCACACTGTCTACTGTCAGGTGGGCGGTGCTAGACTGGAGAAGGTAGTCAGGGACCGCCCACCTGATAATAGAGAGTATACTTGTACTGAAACTTATAGAAAGTATTTCTCAGGAACGGTGGGGTCTAGAGAGAAAATTCCAACTGTTTCGGAATCAGTGCATTCTCGGCCCACTTTCTCTCCTGCACTGGGTCTCGCCAAGCAAAAAGGATCACATGACCACTCAGACCAATCAGCAGTATGGAATCAATGCCATATGTGAGTGATGTCACTGAGCCTCCTCCAGTGATCGTTGGGGCCAATACTTAGTCTTATGTCATATCTGCTATGAAAAATGGGGCCCTATATTACAAAAATTTGGGCTGGGGGAAATTAGCTTTGATATTGGCCGAGTGAAGGGGAGGGGCACATTGTGAATTTCATGATTGGGCCTATGGTTGTCATCGTATGGTTAAAAATAAATAGGATGAAACATTTATGATACGTCTGCGATCCCTGCGGCGTACTGCGGAGTGTGGATTATTGATGGGACATATTTATTGATCTGCTGGGGGGGGGGGGGGCGACCCTCTTCATCCTATGAGCCATGAACATTACAGATTTGGCCGAGTCCCCAGATCAGCAGAGGATGTGACAACGTCCCTGATGAGATCACGGTCTATATCAGGGGTGTGTGGTCGTAGGGGCGTAGATGTGCGGGAGGGGGGGGGGCAGGTAGCAGACATAGCCTGACCCCTCCACCACAGAAGACACCGGTCTAATCACTGTCCGTCTAGGTTTTTTAGGTCCACCAGATAAGATGGTCCCAGGGGCCCACAGTCCAACAACCCCTAAGAAATAGACCATAGTCCCCTCTAAATTTGGGTGCCTTCTGCTGGACCATTATTGGTTGGTGGTCCAGGAAAAGCTGAATCGGCCAGGACTGCTTCTGAAATTTTGGGACAATGGCGGCAAATTTGAGACTGTTGGCATTCTAGCCCCGCCCATGCCGCCTTTGGTCTCACCAAACCCTACCCTCCTTGGTGCCCCCACATAATATAGTGACCCTCATCGTGCCCTCATACTGTAGCCTCCCTCCTTGTCTTCCAGTGGCCCCCACACAGTATAATATCCAATTGTGGACCCCACACAGTACAATGCCCCTCAGTGTGGCCCCCGCACTATAATGCACCCTTATTGTGGCCCCGCACGGTATAATATCCATTTCTGGACCCCACACAGTATAATGCCCCTCAGTGTGGCCCCCACACTATAATGCACCCTTATTGTGGACCCCACACAGTATAATATCCAATTGTGGACCCCACACAGTACAATGCCCTCACTGTGGCCCCCGCACTATAATGCACCCTTATTGTGGCCCCCGCACTATAATGCACCCTTATTGTGGCCCCCGCACTATAATGCACCCTTATTGTGGCCCCCGCACTATAATGCACCCTTATTGTGGCCCCCGCACTATAATGCACCCTTATTGTGGCCCCGCACGGTATAACTAATAATGCCGCCACATTGTGGATCCTTATAAAATCTGGATTTTCTGTTTTATGTGGCAATATTAGTTGTCACCCAAGATACTCATAAATAAAGTTAAGTGACAACATAAAACAGAAAGTTCTGGACTTTATACCAGGAGGCGGCAGCAGAGGGCGGTATTATACTGTACAGTGCAGGGGTTTTTAGTCAGAAAGGAGGAAAATGTAAGTGATGTCTGCCCCCTAGTGTAAGGACTGTAGGATGGTAAGCACTGTTATTACTATGTAATGTACATGGCCCTCTCTGGGTAGACTACAAATAATACCACACCAGCGGTACGTAGGCACCGTATGATATGTGCACAGTATGGTGTTCTTTATACACTGTATGATATCAACATATTATGGTACCCTGTATACACTGTATTATATGAGCACAGTATGGCACTCTGTATACACTGTATTATATGAGCACAGTATGGCACTCTGTATACACTGTATTATATGAGCACAGTATGGCACTCTGTATACACTGTATTATATGAGCACAGTATGGCACTCTGTATACACTGTATTATATGAGCACAGTATGGCGCTCTGTATACATTGTATGATATGAGCACAGTATGGCACTGTATACACTGTATGATATGAGCACAGTATGGCACTGTATACACTGTATGATATGAGCACAGTATGGCACTGTATACACTGTATGATATGAGCACAGTATGGCGCTCTGTATACATTGTATGATATGAGCACAGTATGGCACTCTGTATACACTGTATTATATGAGCACAGTATGGCACTCTGTATACACTGTATTATATGAGCACAGTATGGCACTCTGTATACACTGTATTATATGAGCACAGTATGGCGCTCTGTATACATTGTATTATATGAGCACAGTATGGCACTCTGTATACACTGTATTATATGAGCACAGTATGGCGCTCTGTATACATTGTATGATATGAGCACAGTATGGTACCCTGTATACACTGTATTATATGAGCACAGTATGGCGCTCTGTATACACTGTATTATATGAGCACAGTATGGCACTGTATACACTGTATGATATGAGCACAGTATGGCGCTCTGTATACATTGTATTATATGAGCACAGTATGGCGCTCTGTATACACTGTATTATATGAGCACAGTATGGCACTGTATACACTGTATGATATGAGCACAGTATGGTGCTCTGTATACATTGTATGATATGAGCACAGTATGGTACCCTGTATACACTGTATTATATGAGCACAGTATGGCGCTCTGTATACACTGTATTATATGAGCACAGTATGGCACTGTATACACTGTATGATATGAGCACAGTATGGCGCTCTGTATACATTGTATTATATGAGCACAGTATGGCGCTCTGTATACACTGTATTATATGAGCACAGTATGGCACTGTATACACTGTATGATATGAGCACAGTATGGTGCTCTGTATACATTGTATGATATGAGCACAGTATGGTACCCTGTATACACTGTATTATATGAGCACAGTATGGCGCTCTGTATACACTGTATTATATGAGCACAGTATGGCACTGTATACACTGTATGATATGAGCACAGTATGGCGCTCTGTATACATTGTATTATATGAGCACAGTATGGCGCTCTGTATACACTGTATTATATGAGCACAGTATGGCACTGTATACACTGTATGATATGAGCACAGTATGGTGCTCTGTATACATTGTATGATATGAGCACAGTATGGTACCCTGTATACACTGTATTATATGAGCACAGTATGGCGCTCTGTATACACTGTATTATATGAGCACAGTATGGCACTGTATACACTGTATGATATGAGCACAGTATGGTGCTCTGTATACATTGTATGATATGAGCACAGTATGGTACCCTGTATACACTGTATTATATGAGCACAGTATGGCGCTCTGTATACATTGTGTGATCATTTTCCTCCTGATCAGATATTATTAGGACAGAATTATTTTTATGAAGTTTTTTTTAATACCTTCAAAGTACTGTAAATAAGTGGCCTCCCTTGTGCTGTGTCACATGACCAGTATATGACACCGCCATCCTCTCCTCGCCCTGCTCTGACCACACGACCACAGGCGTAATAATAACCCCCCCATCTCTGCGGTATATCATCTATAGATAGAAGATATGGCCTATGACATGGTTATTATACAGATTGTGACTACGCCAGGAATGCGGATGGCGACACTTTGTATATCTGTCCTGTAGCGCCCCCATATCTGTCCGTCTCAGATCCATTTTCCACCCTATAAAAACAAGGCCAAGCATCCTAATGGCTTCCTGAGCACGGTCTCGGGGCTGCGGGTCACGTGTGCGCTCCGCAAATGGATCTATCACACCAAAAACCATTCATGCCTAAATCCTGTACATGAAAGGGGTCAAGGGTCAAACATGCTATAAAAGGATATTAACCCCCTAGTGTCCTCTTAAAGGGGTCGTCTGAAGTACCCTAGTTGTTTTCTTAAAGAAACAGCGCCACACCTGGCCATAGGATGTGCCTTGCAGTTCAGGTTCATTGAAGTGAATGAGTTGCAATACCACACACAACCTGTGGACAGGTGTGGCGCTGTTTTTGGAAGAGAGCAGCCATCTTTTTCTATTACCTCCAGGACATCTTGGGTGATGTCACATTCCCTGCTGTCCTCTTACACATACGGATGACGGTGGTGTTTGTGTCCGCACGGTGTGACCAGGGCTTCACTTGTACATGGGAATTACTGGCAGCCGATGACACGGCCCCGTTACATGACCTCATTAACGTGTAAGTAGGTCAGGAGGCCCAGGACCACCGAGAAGGGGACGTGACAGCGGGAACATACATGCATACCCTGACACAGGGGGGCTGAGACACTGATGGGGGCGCACCGGCGACCATAGGTGACCCATAGGGGACAAGTGTCTGACTGCTGGGACCCCTAGTGGTAGAAGTGTGATCCTGGGCCCCATGTGAGCAGACACATACGTGACCAGCACCTCGTACTATGGGACGTCTGAGTGTGCGTCACTGCTCTAGTCACATGGGGGCATTTGGGGACCCCGTTCTCGTGGTCACTGGCGGTCCCAGGCCTCCCCCCTTTATTACTTGCACCAGGCCCCCCTTGATCCCCAGGCCAGTCCGTGCTCTCACTTCAGAAATGTGGCGTCATTTGTCGGGGGGCGCTATTGTACATGGACAGAGCATAGGGCTTTATCTGGAGACATAACAAAGCTCCTGGGCGCCAATGCAAAATCTATTAGGGGCCCCAATATGGCCTTTAGGGTCCCCTATAACCCCCCCCCCCCCCCTGGTGTCATGGTGATGTAAGTTTGGCTCAGTAAAATCTGTACTAGACACTAGAGGTGCAGTCACACTGTGCAGTTAGCTGCGTTTTTGCAGGTAAAACATTTATTTAACGTTTCTCCTTATACCCAACCGCAGTGTGTGAACAGGTCCCCAGTCAGACTGTGGCCTCCTCTGCATATTGATGCGCTCCAAGGACCTGAGCCATAGCTGCAGTAGCCCAAGGTACAGACAGGGGGCTCCACCCCGCTGCCCCCTGATGTCTGCGCCTCACACACACTTGTCTGCCGCGCACATGTCACCGCTGTCCTCACAAGACACAAAATGTCCCTTTAAGTCACAGCGACAGCTGATTGGCTGCTGCTTTCCTCAACCACGCCCTTGTTAGCAACAACTGGATTACAATAACTACGCCCCGCCCGCTGTCAAGCGTCTCCCGCCTCTGATTGGATATTTATTCCCATCTCCGGGAGTTGATTGGATAAACCTGTTTACGCCCCGCCTACTGTCAAGCTGATCCGGCTTGTGATTGGCTAAGGCTCCAGCGTGTTGCAGGAAGCTCCCAGCTGATCCGCTATGGGAGACGGAAGTGTCGCCTGACTGGGGGTCTGTGTCACTGAAAGGGAGTCACTGAGGAGCGGGCGCAGTGACATGAGAGGAGCGCCGGCGGCTCCGGGGGGATGATGGCCGCGGTAAAGACTCACAGCCGGGCGGGGAAGAGAGAGGAGGAGAACGGGGGTCTGGACCGCTCCCTCCAGCAGATGATCTCAGCCATAGTGGACGAGAGGAACCGCCTCAATATCCGCCAGGAGATCAGCGGCCTGGGTGAGTGGATGCTACGGGGGGACAGGTGACTGGGGAGGGGTCCTGAGGGGGAGATGGAACCCTATGTGCAGACCCTGACCCCTGCCAGCCATCGCCATATCCGTAAGAAACAATCGCCGTCTCAGTGACAATAATTCCAATTCCTCAAAATTTTGGAAAAATTTACGACCCGGCCTCCAATCACATCATTGACGTATCGGATGTCCGACGGGTAACAAAATATACGCCGTAGTGTTACGCCGAACATAGACAACTCACGTCCGCCACAGCGAAGAATCCGGGCGAAAATTTGGATTTATGGTGGCGATTGTTATTTTTCTGACCTGAACGTTATAGAGTTAAAAATATTTTGAGCCAAAGAAACCGAAAATAAATAATAGTGAAAAAATTTAAAAACTTAACCAAAAAAGTATGAGAAAAATTTTAATAAATAAAAAGCAAAAAACTATTTCCATAAATTAAATGAAAAAAAAAAAACTTGGACCAAATGTAAATAAAAATTATACAACGGTAAAAATTTAAAAAAGACAAGAATTAGAAAAATCCTCCAAAAAATGAGAATAAAATAAATTGTCAAATGTTAAAAAAAAGCAAATATTAGAAGAGAACAAAACAATAAATAATGCAACAAAAAAGAAAGCGTAAAAAAATTAGAACAAAAATTTAAATAAAAAGTAACAAAAAATTTCAAAAAATAAAATACACGTCCAAAATGTAATAAAAAAAAAAAAAAAAAAAGTGCAATAAAGAAATAAAAAGAAGGGGGGAAAAAGGAACAGTTATATTTTTTTTCAAAAATGTAATTCCCATGAGGGTTATATGGGAGTGTGTTGGAATGTAGGTGTTGTGTCCTTGTATCCTGTGACTATGGTGAGGGGGTCCAGTGCTGGGGGGTATATGGGGGATCTGTTCTGGTGTCCTATAGGGGTCCGGGGTCTTCTATATACGGAGATGTCACTGGTGGGATTTGAGGGTTTTTTTATTGTTGGGTTTCTGAACGTGTTTGGGTCCAATAATATGGCCGGGGTTATATATACGTGTGTGTGTGTGTATATATATGTGTATGTATATATCTTCTGTATTACTATTATATACCACACACGTTCTGTTCCTCGCTGTTATATTGTTACACTTCTATATCCCATTACTATTACTATATATGACTCCTCTGTATATCTCTGTATACGGGACATCACGTCGGATTGTTATATCTGATTTATTTTGTTACATTTTATACTGATACTGATTGTTGTATGTGATTAAAGTCTGTATTATTATATATTCACTTTACATGAGATTCTTACAATTTATACAATTAGTATTATACAATAGTAGTTTATATATTATATTCTTATACAATTTCAATATCACTCCTATTCTATACTCCCCCTCTATACAGGACTGTATATTCTTCCTATTCTATACTCTCCTGTATACTCTCCTGCTCTCTTATATACCTTGTCTATTGGCTCCCTGTATACTATCAGTATTCCTGGACTCTGCGCTCTCCTATTGATATTGTGATTTGTGACTCCTCTCTGTTCTGTCTCCTTTCTGATGGTTTCCTATCTGTGAACAAAGCACTGGTGGTGACACATGGTGCTGCTGACTCCAATCTGTCCCCTCTCCGGGGAGTGTCGTCGTCCTCGCCCCCCTCCCCCCCCCCCTATATTATTAGATCTCTCAGTCTCACATTCTGATATCAGACGGTTTCCTCGGTTGTGTGATGTCATCGGTAATGATTATGGGGCCCCTGATATGTTTATAGGGACCCCAGCCCTAAAGTCTAGTCCTAGGCCATTTGCGTCTCAGTGAGGTTCGCTCTGTTGTCCTCTGTTATCAGCCGTCCGTCGGTCTGTAGTCTTCTGTAATGGATAAGTTCACTAGACTCCCCCCCCCCCCCCCCCCCAATACTGCCAGCCCTCCAGATTTACATCCATACGTGTCACATGTAGCTCATCCTATAGTGTGACCCTATTATTATTAGGGGATGACTTTAAGTGCAGGGTCCCTTTAAGAGACGTCCAGGCCGTAATGGTTAAATGCGGCCATCGCTGATATTACATCAGATATGCGCGGGGAAGATCTTTGTCTGTGGTGAGGAAAGGGAAATTAATATGATGTCATTTAAAGGGCCGGCAGCGTATAATAGCGCAGGGTGGGCGGCCGATGGTAGGCGGTATACGGATGTAAATCTGCGGGAAATCGTATTAGAAGCGAAGTATGTGGTCAGCTGATCACCGCAAGTTTGGACCTTTGAACCCCCAATGACCTGCTGATGGGGTCCGGTAACGTTTGGCTGGTCAAAGGGGAAATCTAGTATTATGGGGGGCGGCCGGACTGACTCTGCCAAAGTGGGGGGCTGCTTTGCTTAGCAGGTCTGAGCTCTGACTAGTAGGGGGCGCTATGATATCCATATGGACTAAGAGGGGGATAACCACCGTAAATATGACCGGTCTTTGGCAAGTCAGTGCCATGTACCCATAGAGTGACCCCCTTACAACTTTTAAGGTGTGAGGGGTTAAGCTGCAGCGTCCATGTTGGTTTACCAGGTCACCTGATGTTTGACAGAAGTCGCCACCTCCCCTAATAATCCGATTTTCAGAGCCGATGACCTTTCCAATCACCTTTTTATCCTCTCTTATTAATTAAAGGGAAAGTCCACCTATAAATGTCAGGAGGTCCAAAAATAGCTGATTTTCTGTGTTCCCTGCTAGGCGTGTTTGGTGGCCACTCAGGTAGCCGATGACTGAGCAGAGTGACTTGTCGCTTTCTTACATAGTTACATAGTAGATGAGGTTGTCTGATCACCAATGTGATCATGGCCTGACCCCCCCCGCCTATCACACAAGATGGTACATTCTAGTTCTACCAATCTCTGATAGAACATTGATAATGGAATTTACCTAAGTTTTTAAAATAAAAAGGGAGTAAATAGACATTATTGTTATATGGGGGGAGGGGCTTCATAAGATTTACATATTCCTATCTGTTACCGTAACAATAATCTCAGTTCCTCATTTCCCTGCTCTGAACCTTTCTGTGTAATCTCCTCCTGCACCTACTTGTGTCTGTTTACCAGGACAAAGACCACTTTACCCTGCCAATTGTACCCCCCCCCCCCCCAAATATATGTGTGACCTGCCTGATCGTTGTGGTAATTTATTACAAAGCTCAGAAGATGTTACAGTGAATAGATTGTATTTATTGTATGTTAATCCCCAAAATTGAGTCATTATTCTCCTGTATTATACCCCAGAGCTGCGCTCACTATTCTGCTGGTGCAGTCACTGTGTATATACATTACTTCTCCTGTATTATACTCCAGAGCTGCGCTCACTATTCTGCTAGTACAGTCACTGTGTACATACATTACATTACTTATCCTGTATTATACTCCAGAGCTGCGCTCACTATTCTGCTGGTACAGTCACTGTGTACATACATTACATTACTTATCCTGTATTATACTCCAGAGCTGCGCTCACTATTCTGCTGGTGCAGTCACTGTGTACATACATTACATTACTTATCCTGTATTATACCCCAGAGCTGCGCTCACTATTCTGCTGGTACAGTCACTGTGTACATACATTACATTACTTATCCTGTATTATACTCCAGAGCTGCGCTCACTATTCTGCTGGTGCAGTCACTGTGTACATACATTACATTACTTATCCTGTATTATACTCCAGAGCTGCGCTCACTATTCTGCTGGTGCAGTCACTGTGTACATACATTACATTACGTATCCTGTATTATACTCCAGAGCTGCGCTCACTATTCTGCTGGTGCAGTCACTGTGTACATACATTACTTATCCTGTATTATACTCCAGAGCTGCACTCACTATTCTGCTGGTGCAGTCACTGTGTACATACATTACATTACTTATCCTGTATTATACTCCAGAGCTGCGCTCACTATTCTGCTGGTGCAGTCACTGTGTACATACATTACATTACTTATCCTGTATTATACTCCAGAGCTGCGCTCACTATTCTGCTGGTGCAGTCACTGTGTACATACATTACCTTACTTATCCTGTATTATACTCCAGAGCTGCGCTCACTATTCTGCTGGTGCAGTCACTGTGTACATACATTACATTACTTATCCTGTATTATACTCCAGAGCTGTGCTCACTATTCTGCTGGTGCAGTCACTGTGTACATACATTACATTACTTATCCTGTATTATACTCCAGAGCTGCGCTCACTATTCTGCTGGTGCAGTCACTGTGTACATACATTACATTACTTATCCTGTATTATACTCCAGAGCTGCGCTCACTATTCTGCTGGTACAGTCACTGTGTATATACATTACATTACTTATCCTGTATTATACTCCAGAGCTGCGCTCACTATTCTGCTGGTGCAGTCACTGTGTACATACATTACATTACTTATCCTGTATTATACTCCAGAGCTGCGCTCACTATTCTGCTGGTACAGTCACTGTGTACATACATTACATTACTTATCCTGTATTATACTCCAGAGCTGCGCTCACTATTCTGTAGTCACTGTGTACATGTAGTGTAGGTATACAGTGACTACACCAGCAGAACAGTGAGTACAGCTCTGAAGTATGATACAGTACATGGACATCTCTCCTTGAGCCTCCCAGTCCTATACTAGGTCATGCGGTTCTGCGGCCACCTCCCTATGAGGAGATCAGTTCCTCAGAAGGGTTAATACGGTGTCGCACTCCATTGTGTAATCTCCTGTATCGTATCGCACTTACCCCGAGTGTTTACTTTGTATTATCTCCACTACACTGTTTATGCAGCTGAATGCAAAGATGGAAAATTGTCTCACATTGAAGTGACACAAGTCACATGGAAGTTTCAAAATGTTACACTGTGTACACACAAAGCATGGGGGGGGGGGGGGATGTGTTTGTGAGGCCAAAGTATGTCAGTGTCTTATATTTGTGTTCTGGACTTTAAGCTTCCATGAAGAATCCAGTGCAAGAATGAAGATGGAACAGATTGTCAGCCACTTGGTTCCTGAGCGTAGCTGCTCACAAACAGTACAGGATAAGTAATGTATGTACACAGTGACTGTACCAGCAGAATAGTGAGCGCAGCTCTGGAGTATAATACAGGATAAGTAATGTAATGTATGTACACAGTGACTGTACCAGCAGAATAGTGAGTGCAGCTCTGGAGTGTAATACAGGATAAGTAATGTAATGTATGTACACAGTGACTGTACCAGCAGAATAGTGAGTGCAGCTCTGGAGTGTAATACAGGATAAGTAATGTAATGTATGTACACAGTGACTGTACCAGCAGAATAGTGAGCGCAGCTCTGGAGTATAATACAGGGTAAGTCATGTAATGTATGTACACAGTGACTGTACCAGCAGAATAGTGAGTGCAGCTCTGGGGTATAATACAGGATAAGTAATGTAATGTATGTACACAGTGACTGTACCAGCAGAATAGTGAGCGCAGCTCTAGAGTATAATACAGGATAAGTAATGTAATGTATGTACACAGTGACTGTACCAGCAGAATAGTGAGCGCAGCTCTGCAGTATAATACAGGATAAGTAATGTAATGTATGTACACAGTGACTGTACCAGCAGAATAGTGAGCGCAGCTCTGGAGTATAATACAGGATAAGTAATGTAATGTATGTACACAGTGACTGTACCAGCAGAATAGTGAGTGCAGCTCTGCAGTATAATACAGGATAAGTAATGTAATGTATGTACACAGTGACTGCACCAGCAGAATAGTGAGCGCAGCTCTGGAGTATAATACAGGATAAGTAATGTAATGTACTGTATGTACACAGTGACTGCACCAGCAGAATAGTGAGCGCAGCTCTGGAGTATAATACAGGATAAGTAATGTAATGTATGTACACAGTGACTGTACCAGCAGAGTAGTGAGCGCAGCTCTGGAGTATAATACAGGATAAGTAATGTATGTACACAGTGACTGTACCAGCAGAATAGTGAGTGCAGCTCTGGAGTATAATACAGGATAAGTAATGTAATGTATGTACACAGTGACTGTACCAGCAGAATAGTGAGCGCAGCTCTGGAGTATAATACAGGATAAGTAATGTATGTACACAGTGACTGTACCAGCAGAATAGTGAGCGCAGCTCTGGAGTATAATACGGGATAAGTAATGTAATGTATGTACACAGTGACTGCACCAGCAGAATAGTGAGCGCAGCTCTGGAGTATAATACGGGATGTATTGCCCAGGACTGTGGTGTGATACAGGGGAGACATTATGTAGAAATCTGAGCGAGCTCTCGAGGGTTTGTGAGAACTATTACAGTTATTTGTTTTCCTTCAGCACAGATTCTGATTTCCATCCTCGGGGTGTGCGGATGAATTTATTGCCGTCTCGTGTGTTTTCACTGCTATAAATAGCTGCTTTCGCTTCCAGCAGACACTCCGGTTACATTTGATGGACGGCGTTTCTTAGTTATTTGCTGTGAATTTGTTCTTGAAATGTTTCTATCACTTCCATTCATTTCACTTCTTCTCCATCTTGGATTTTACTTTCCTCACAGCGCCCCCTACTGGTAAAGCAATACTATGGAGGAACCCCATTTTCTTGAGTGTCTGCTTTTTAGCTTTGCTGCGATCAGTGACTCCAGCTTCGGATACTGAGGTTTCTGACTTCTCGGTGCCCCCTCCATGCTTTACACTGCAGCTGTATTCCCAACATGTCTGAATTGAGCATTTGTTTTGTAACAGGCCGTCGCGTCACAACAAGTGGAAAATATAAGTTTTGTGTGAACGTGGCCCAAGTGGATGTTGCATTGAGTGCCCTGTGGTTATGAGTGTGGCGCCACCTGTGGGTGCACCAGTGTACTGCACATAATCCGTCCTTATATTATACAGCAGATGGAGCCGCGGCGTGTTGAATAATGCATTGTATTACAATTCCATCTTATTATGCTTTAAAGCTTTGAAAGTCGCCAGGGACCGACATATTGGGGAGGGGGCAGCGGCGCTCATCAAACACTATAGCATGTATCTGTTAACCCTTACAGCACAGTAAGATGGCGCATGCCGGACTGTTCAATTCGCATCATCACTTCTGTGTGTTTATTTACACAGATGTAGCAGAGCCGAGATTGTCGCTCACTTTACCTGTCACATGACGCACTTAGCTCTGCTACATCTGTAACTTTGTATTTCTTCTCCTGTATCCATCCTTTAATGTTCCCCTCCTCCACTCTGGGTAACACAAGATGGCGTTTGCTGGTTGGGTATAGGAGTAATGTGGTGGGCGCAGCAGAGTCCTGACACATGGGGCACAGATGGGAGAGGTTATGTGGGTGGCTCTGCCAGTCCGTGGGGCTGACATTGGAAAAATAGTCATTGGGCCCCTCTTTGTTGATGATCTGAAGGGTCACGGGGTGAAAGGAAAAACTATAAAAATGTTCAGTTACAATGTAGTATAAAAAGTAGTGCAAAAATACCAGTACAAAACAGTACTCAAATAATACCACCATATAATGCTCAAATAATACTACCATATAGTGCTCAAATAATACCTCTGTATATTGTCTATATAATGGAACTATATAGTGCTCAGATTATACCTCCGTATATTGTCTCTATAATGGGACCATATAGTGCTCAGATAATACCTCCGTATATTGTCTCTATAATGGGACCATATAGTGCTCTGATAATATCACCATATATTGTCTATATAATGGTACTATATAGTGCTCAAATAATACCACCATATAGTGCTCAGATAATGCTTCCATATATTGTCTATATAATGGTAACCTACAGTGCTCAAATAATATCACCATATATTGTCCATATGGTACTATATAGTGCTCAGATAATACCTCCATATATTGTCTATATAATGGTACTATATAGTGCTCAGATAATAACACCATATATTGCTCAAGTAATGCCTCCGTTATCAAATAATACTACTCAAACAATGCCACTATTCAATGCACAATACCACCATATAGGCCACAAATAATACCTCCATATAGTCTCCACCACCATAGAGTGCTCAGATAATGGCGCTATACAATGCTCAAGTAATACTAGGTTATGGGGCTCAAATAATCCCTTCATATATTTTCCATATAATGGTACCACACATTGCTCAAATAATGGTTAATATAATAATACCATATTGTAATGGAATACTGCTACTATATAGGGCTCACATAATGTCCCCATTCTGTGCTCAAATAAAGCCATCATACAGTGCATGAATGATACCACCGTAACCGGGCTCAGTTCATGCCACCATACCAGACTCCTATAATACCGCAATACACTGCTCATATAATAGCACCGCAGCATCCACATAATCCTGCCAGACACTGGTCTAATAAAACTACCGTATGGTGCTTAACCAACAATGCTCCATAGGATATTGGAGGAGTCTGCGCCTCTGCCGGTGATCTGTCTCCTATCCCGGGGTTATTTGGTTTTTCGCTCTCGGCCCCGTTCCGGGCATCTTGTCACCTGTTGCCTGGTGATCGGTACATGAGAGTGATGACAATGTGTATGGCACCTGTTCACTATTCCGCTCACTGCGAACGTTTCATCTGTTGCTTTTTATTGGAATGAGTCATAAAGTGATATTGAATTGTAATGAAACATCTGCTGCAAAACGGGAAGGAAGCGGCATTGTTCATGAAGATGAAATGAAGTGGAGGGGGGGGTAGGAGGGCGCTCTGGGGGATGGGATATATTAGATTATCATCCTTCGTACTTGTGACATGGGTTGGGGTGAGATTGTATATTGATAAATGGAGCTGAACCACAACTTCCAGTACACAACGGGGTCCCTCTGTTATTCCTCCTGGAAATGTATGACTTAATTGATGACTGGGTAGTTCGTTTCTCCATGGCATGTCCCCTACAGAGACTATGTGGACATTGTTTGACTGTGACAACTGGGTCCCTCTTGTTATTCCTCCTGGAAATGCATGATTCAATGGGCAACCCCGGTGTTCCTAATTGGACGTTTTCAGAGTGTGTGCCTCATTGACCAGGGGTATAAGAAACCCAGTTGTTGTTGAATTTATACATTTCCAGGAGGACTAACAGAGGGACCTCACTGCAATAGACGTGTGAGGAGAGCTGACAGATCAATTTTTTTAAATTGTAAATCTCGTGTACCTTTCAAGGATTTGTCCGTGTGTCTGTCTTTCGTCTTTTAGGATGAACCTATTATGGCAGCCGTATATGGGCTTGCATTAATTATGGTTTGTTCCAGGCGCGGTAATTATTTTCTCAGCTATTGATGTGCTGAACACTTCACTGTGTCTGTAGTGGAAGGAATATTGAGTGGCGGGTACATCAGAATTCACGTTCTATTCCTGACCATACTGTCTCTGCTGCTCTTGCTACACAGCTCATTAGCCCAAATCCTTAGAGGGGACCTTTCATCACCTGTACAAACTCCAGCTCTTTTCATCCTTTGATGGGCTCCGCTCTACTGTTGTTGGCGCAGTTGGAATTTTGTTTCTATCCCCAACCGTTCCTGAGAAATCATTGAAATTGGTTTCAATGCCTAATGTTCCAATTAGGATATGTTGTTTCTAGTGGGCGGTCTTAGACTACCTGCTCCAGCTCAGGACCGCCCACCAGACAGTACAGAACCTAGGCAGTGATTGCTCAGGAACCGTAGGGGCTAGAGAAAAAATTCCAACTGTGCTGGAATCAGTGGAGCGGGGGCTATTAAAGGATGCAACGGGTTTGAACTGATGGTGGAAGGTTCCCTTTAAATATTTGTTGGCAAAATCTCTGTGACTATAGATTTACTGGCTGCTGCGAAGAATATTTGCTGTACGTGATTTAGAAACGTATATGGCCTTATAATCTGAACAAGCAGTGCTGCACTATAAAGCATGGGGAAAAAGCTCACTTAGAAATTGCTCCTTCCCTTACTGATGCTATAGTCTATTAATGACCTGACCTGAAAATCCCCCGTTTCTGAGGGAAGTTGGATACGTTCTGGGATCAGATTACTGTCGTCTGACACAGATGGTAGAAGAGTCTATGTAATATTAATCGCAGTAAGCGGAAAATGGAGAAGAGATGGGAATTGGGACCATTAACAAAAAAAAAGCCCCGCTGGCATTGGACATTAGCCTCTGTTCACATTGGGTAGGATTCATCAAATGCGCCGACCTCATCACTTTTTAGAAAGTGTTTTTCCAAGAGCCATGTAAGAAGAGAAAGCCGTGCTGTGATTGGTTGAAGAATATTGGCCACAGAATACAGGGCTCGTAGTCTCTTCCCTCCCAGGTCAGGCGTTTAGGAAAGCTCCAAACATGGCCGAATTACTTGTGTAGGACTTGCGGAAAAGCGCAGGACGGCACGTTTGGCTGTTATTGCAACCCCTGACCGCCTTTGATATGGCGGCATTGTAATCTCCATGAAAGTCTGAGAACATCCCTTTAAATTATTGGGACTGAACTGTAACACCTGACACAACCTGTACACAAGAGTGGCGCTATTGCTGGAAAAAAAAAGCTGTTTTTTATTATTTTTTTTCCTAATCTGATATAACCCACCAAAGAGCACAGGATAGAGAAAAAATTGCAGATCGATGGCAGATCCTCACCAATCACAAGAACGGGGGTGTTTTACTCTCCAGTCTGAAGGAGGCGGTGCTCTGAAAGGGGCAACCCCCTGCAGTAAAGGACACTTATTTGGTTAAGTATCCAATCGCTGGGGGTCTGAGGATCAGGACAACAGGAGACCGAAATGTCCTCTAGAGCCTCCTTGTGACTGGTGCACCAATGTCCTCGTGCGACCGGTGCTCCATTCACTTCTATGGGGCTGCCAGGACTGTAATCTCCAGCAGGGCTCAAGGAAGTAAATGGGTCGCGAGCACACTGGTGCACCATTCACAGGGGGGGCTTTAGGGGGACCGTATCGGACACTTATCCTGTTTTCACAATTGTGGTGAGATCCCCACCAATATGCAATTTATCCGCTACCCATAGGCAAGGGGAATATATACTGTGGTGACTCATCCCCTTTAAGTACACCTTTAAGTGGCTCCTACTCTTCTGTGTCTGGTTGCTGTAATGGAGACTTCCTGCTGAGCCTGGACCGATACACAGCAGCTCGGGGGGAGGAGCCTAGACAGGAAGAGAACAGCAGCCTGACCTGATGACATCATCAGACCTGAGACAGGAGGTGGATTTCAGACTACGGTCCATCCTGTGAGCTGTGCAGAGGAGCTGCAGTCTCTGATCCTTCTGTGCCCTGATGCAGCAGAGCTAGGAAGCGGCCAAGTCTTAAGGAGAGCCATAGCAGGTAAGCAGCAGCCTTAGTCAGCGACTAGGAGTGTGATAAGACTCCAGCTGCACCTCGGCTTTAACTGCTCATTCTTCAGTCTCTAGGACCATGAGATGCTCTGGCTTTAGTCTTGCAGCTTTCTTAGGATTTCCTTGCTGTGTTTTTGTCGCCCTGGAACATTCAAAACAAGCGATTTGTGGGCGTTCACTGTGCAAAATCCAGGTAGCGAGCAGCATGTCTGGCTCGCCCTCCCCCCTAGCAGCTCACACCCTGCAGCCCCCCTCCCCCTATCTCCTTGCAGATGGCAGCTCACAACTTTCATCCCTCCTCCCCCGCCTCCTCCCATCCTGCTGCAGCCTGCACACTAGCCCAGCCTCTAGAGCCGTGGTCACATGAGATGCAGCACACGTGCCGCTATATAAACAAGTTGGAGAATCTTCAGCAGGTTCCCCTATAGACTACCCTATATAGGACCAGTCTGATTTCCCCCCCACCCCCCCATGTTTGCTGTCAGGATCCTCGATCCTTTGTTCCTGTTGGGATCAGCGGTGTCAGATATTTGCCCATTGCTTATCCTCCATTCCAGTCCTGCATGCTCGGATTAATCTGACCCATGTCCCCGAGCATGCACCTTTACCAGGGAGTCGTAGGAACTTGGTCAACAGACATTATAAATCTATGTGCACATTTTGCAAATTGCGTGCAGGTTTTCTTGTGGAAAGTTAACAAGATCTTCTTCATGTCATATACACGTTGGGGGAGGGAGGGAATAGTCCTGTTTAATGTCCACTGGGTGCGCTTAGTTCGTGACTGGGTGACCGCTATGTTGGATGGTGCACTTTCTGGTAAACATGGCTGTTTTTTTTTTTTTTTTTTTATCCCACAGCGCCACACCTGACCGCAGGTTGCATTTGGTATTACAGCATTATTCACGTCAGTGGAACTGAGCTGCAGTACCACACACCACCTACAGATAGGTGTGGCGCTGTGGGATAATTTTTAAATCCAAGATAATCCCTTTAAACAGGAACGCTGGGTGATACTTATTCCTGTATATATAAACCCCTTACTCGGTGGCAGCCGCACGCTGTCAGGACCCAACATGGTTTTTGAGTAGAGCGTCAATTGGCGTGTGGTTTTGCCCACAATAATGCAGCCATATTCTTGAAACCACACGTCCATTAAGTGGTGATTCCCCTTCAACGTCAAAGACTCTAGGCCACGATTCCCACCAACAGGTCATGGTTCAACGATATCACAAAAAGATAACCTCTGAATCGTGATACGTTGACCATAGATGTATCACCCGTATCCTAAATACATGGCCTGTTCGGGGGACTGAAGGTGGTCGAGAACCTTTGAAGAACGTACAACTTGCTTGAGCACCAGAAAATTGTCTGACTTCGTCGAATGTCCTATAATTTTAATCTGCCTTGTTCCGAAACTGAATTGACAACCGTCCTCCTTGTTACGATCTTTCTAGGATGCCTTCTTGCATAGTTAACGGCTGTACCTCCTCTTCGAAAACCAAAGACCCGGCTCCGGTTCTTCACGCCTTCCCACCGGAACTTGACAACGTGAAGACGTGGCTCCTACAGACGAAGCAAGACTTTGGCGACATGGAGGAACTCAGTAAAAAAATTGCAGAAGCTCCACGAGGAAGTTACCGCATGTGTTCTCTTCACTTTGGCAAAGAGTGCTACGAGATTAGGGGACGCTCGTTTTTTCTTAAAAAGGGAGCGGTCCCTTCCATATTCCCTCAAAAAAAATCTCCGGGAGACGTGGTCGAAGAGCATACGTCGCTTAAGAGATCGAAAAGAGGTGCGAATGCGATGTTAACAGAGGCAGCAATGGCCGCCAGGGACCATAATTATGCCGGCGCGGTACAGACTCAGGTCCAAGATATGTCTCCTAGTGGCCAAGAATTTGGTACGAGCAGTCTAGTCACCGCAGACGCTGTGGAAGTTGAGATAATGCCCGATTCACCAAAATACGTTCCCCTTGAAGACACCTTGCCTAAATTTGCAAGAAGGAAAAAAATCAGGCTACCCCCGCCCAAACCTCCAAGCAGAGTGGTCGAGTATTATTCCCGGCAGGTGCACCGCAGTACTAACACCGATCCTTATTTTGGAAAATCGCACAAAAAAATCTCCGCTAATCTGCGTCCCAAACATTTCTCCATTGGTATTCAGTGTAACTTGGAAAATTTACCGGCACCGCAGGAGGATATGGCGCCATGCCAAAGGATGCCCTCTGTCGATACCGCAAGCTTGTCAAGTAGAATACGAAAGATGGTGCTACATCGGGGTAGGTTGTACTTCATGTTGGTTTAGGAAAAGTTGAACTTTTGACGAGAGTGGAGACCATCTTAACTCTACGACTGTTCCAACGTCAACACGTACCTCGGCCTCTATACCTTTCCTCCAGGAGCCAATATTGGAAATTTGTCTTAATTTTGGAAGAAGTATTCATTGAGTGTAGTAGCTCCAGTTTTCCAAAAAGTTTCTTCAATAATCATAACATCTAGCATTTCAATTTTTTGGTGTCTACTAAGTTTTGAAAAACGGAGTGTAACCTGAGGACCCGTAGACCTTGTGGTAGTTTCATGTCTAACATACTAATAAATAAGATGGTTGTAAAAAATTTTGGTTTTTTTTTACCTCTAGTGTGCAGCCAGGACTTGAAACCAAGATCCAAAATTCTTCAAAAATTTATAAGTTTGTAATGTTTGGTGGTTAGATTAGTCTATTATCACGGATCATGGTGACCTCGAGGATCATCAGAGACGGTTAGAAGGTGGCCATGTGAGATCTCAACAGTCCACGTTAAACTGAAGGAGTTGGAGGAACCCCTGGAAGAAGCTCTCTACGCCACGAGTACCACTACTGATGGTTCGGTCTCAGTTGTCGTAGACTATAACAGTAGTATCGGTAAACTTTTTGAAAGTTTTTCCTTAGGCCTCAGGCTTGGCAAGATACAGAAGTAGCAAGATGTTGTTGTTGTTGTTCCATTTGAAGGAACGATGACTGACTTTACGCCGCTTCCTAAATCAGTCGAATCTGAACTTTTTCAAAAACATATTTTTTCTAGGTTGATTTGAAAATTCTAATTCTTATTAAATGCCAGTATTATTAATATTTGTGTGTTCACTGTTCCTTATTTCTATCGTTGCCTGATGTGGATCACTCTAAGGAGTAGGATAAGGATATATAAAGCTTGTTGGTTTTGTTTGGATTGCTCGGTAATAAAGACTTTTTGGTTCTATGACCCGTCATTGCTTTGTTATCTCTTTGTGCTCGACGAATTCATTTCAAGAACAGAATTTTTTGAGAAGACTTTTACTAGTTTGATGGGGGGCAGGTACAGTTTTCATTTTTGTTCTGATTCATATTCCTATTGCATATTTATGACCAACTTGAAAAGGACCTTCCACCAATTTGTTGCACCACTTGTTGTACCACCAATCCCGACACGGGCCACCAAATTAATTGCATTGATTACTTTGGAATGGTGGGAGCTAGAGACGAAATTCCAAAAGCTTCTGAAATCTGTGGAGGGCGCCTGTTGAGGGATGAAAGAACTGAAGATGGTGGAGGTGGTGAATGGATTCTAACTTGGAGGTTTGGTTTGTCAAGTAGAAGGAACAGGAGTGTCCAGACACGTCAGACATTGCTGAAACCAAGGGATCTGGTAAATCCAACCATTGTTCCCTGACTTCCCTAGTCCATACACACCCCAAAAATTATTTAGGGACTGTGCTATGCAAAATATGACAATGCCGTAACCTTATAAAGGACCCAAGGGTCCAAAAATTTTCATTAAAAAAACCCATAAAGATATCCAAATAAACCAATGCGAATCTGGCACTTCTCTTTGCAAGACTTCCCCCGTCTCACGATAACTTTACCAAAAAAATTCAGAGTCGTTGGGCTACGATATAAATTTTCTTCATTCTTCCCAGATGGTGGAAGGAATTGCCAAGTCTTATCCTACGGGTAGGAGACACAAGTCTATGATGTGGGCAGTCAGGATGGGGAGAGCGTAGTCACAAGTTGGCCTTGATGGCTCTGACTATGACGCTGTGGGGTCTACAAATTCTAATAGCGACCCGAGGCTCAGCTCCTGGTATTTATAGGCCAAACTTAAATCCCCTGTTACTCACCGTATTTTGTGATTAATTTTTGGGAATTTGTCCCACGTTTTCTACGGGTATAAATAACTCGATTGCCTTTTGAAGGATGACTGTGGATGATCCACATAAGAGTAAATACCATTGGATCGTGACTGGCAGTGGAGGTGAACTGGGCCGGTTTTCAAAAAAATTTTAACACTTGAAAGGGAAATTCAGCCCAAACCTAAAGATGCTGTGTTGGGTAGAGATTTTAGCAACATGAGGGGGCAATAATTTGGCCTGGAAAATGGGTCGGAAGTAATCTGGAGATTTCGAAGACCCCTTTAATAGGTGATGCGCAATTGATTCTGGCACAGTTGGAATTTTTCCGCTAGTCCCCACTATTCCTGAGTAATTCTGTGTTAGTTTCAGCACACTCATGCACTATATTGTCAGGTGGGCGGCCCCTGTCTTTCTGATGTATCTCAGGACCTCCCACATGACATAATTGTGATAGTATGTAGTGAAACTAACAGCAATGATTGCTCAGGAAGATTTTGTCTCGTGCCCCCACCATTCCAGAGCAACAAGCGCAGATAGTTTTGATACCTGATGTGCAAGTTGTAATGTCAGAAGGGTGGTGTCAGGCAGGGGGGTGATTCAGAGGCAGCCAGAATCTGAGCTCAGAATCCCACCTCCTTGTCTGCTGCTGCCTGACTCTACCCTACTGACAGTACAGAGCTTACGTAGTATATTAGATACCAAAACTATCCGCATTGATTACTCGGGAATGGCGGGGACCGGAATCAGGAGAGCAGCGACTAGGATTTAAAGAACTGGACCTGTTTGGGCCCGTTCCCACGATGTAACGCGACGCTCATTCTGACATGTAAACACGTGTCAGAGTGAGCGCTTCAAAACAGAATCCCATTAACTTCAATGGGTCATCTTACGCGCGCTACACATTGAAATCGATGGAAGGCTTTATAACCCATTGATTTCAATGTGTTACACGCGTTAAACGGAACCCATTGAAGTCAATGGGATTCTGTTTTGAAGCGCTCACTCTGACACGCGTTACATTGTGGGAACGGGCCCTTAGGAAGACTTTTTAAAGAGAAGCTTTCATTACTTCTGAGATGTAAGATTTCTGTTGTTTTGGTTTATTACTTTCCCCTGTATGAGTGGATACTGGCTGCCGTCTACTGGTCGCACGCAGAAGAGTTGCCACTTCCCATCCCCTACAGTACCAATCCAGGTAGATAAATCCTGGACACAATGAATTGGTTGGCCTCAGGATCCTATGAGTGGCTATGAAAAAGTATATGGAATCTATTCCTCCATCCTTAAAACCAAATGGGACCACTATGTACAACTAAAAAATAAGACATGGTGGCCTAGTGGTACAGTGCTTAGTCCCTGGTGATCTAGTGGTTACATCAAGCGACTGCTTACCCAGTTGGGCATGACTATGAGAGGAGGTGGGTGCTTTCTTGCCACCTCTGGTCTCATGCACTACCACAATATCCTTAGGGAATGGGACCCCCTTACGAGACACGTCATGTAAACCCATCCTCAGAAACCCCCTTTAAGTTGGCGATTTCTCAGACACGGCCCTGAGCGCTCTGCAGAGTGTCGAAGACGTTCAGTCGGGTCTAATTGTTTCCTGTTGTCCTTGCTTGATAAATTAATAATCAGGGCGAGGAGAAATCTAGGACACGGAAGACTGCAGTGCCGGAAATGGGAATTGATATGGAGAGAGTGCCATAAATGTAGAGTTATATGGGGTCAGCATGGCGCTACCTCTGTTGCCTCACACGGCAGAAAAAAAAAAAAATCTTACAATTTTTGTGTAAATATTTATAATAATCAGAAATTTAAACAATAAAAATGACAAAATTTAAACTGTATTATATAAATATATATATATATATATATATATATATATATATATATATATTTTTCTGTCTTTTCAGGCTGCTTTAAAGATGACCGCATTGTATTTTGGACATGGATGTATTCCACCTATTTTATGGAGAAATTTGCCCCTCGGCAGGATGACATGTTGTTCTACGTGAGACGGAAACTTTCTTACGTGAACACGGATGGCAGTGAAGGAAAAAAGGTGACTAGCCGAGCCGTAGCCCGCAGGGTAAATGTTCACATCCCCTTTCCCCTAAATCCAGCCTGAACCTATTATTATTTCTGACTTTCTTCACTTGTCTCTGAATTTTTGCTTTCTCTGTGAAATAACAACTCTGAAGCCTCTTTTCTTAGGACTCTACATCGCGTCGTTCTTCTGTTATTCCTCCTGGAAATGTTTACCTGACTTTTACCATTCTCTATATCGGAGGCGTGTCTTTTATGCACTCAGGCATTGTCCAATCAGGATAGACCGTGTCAGTCTGTTCAGGACCCTTCCCCATACATTTCCAGGAGGAATAACAGGGGGACAGCACATAGATAATGGTGTAATTAAATCAAGACAATCAGTAAGGGCCTATAGATTTTTAGGTATATATCATATTGTTGCTCCATATATACTTGAGTATAGGCCGACCCGAATATAAGCCAAAGCCCCTAATTTTACCACAAAAAACTGGGAAAACGTATTGACTCGAGTATAAGCCGGGGTGGGAAACTAAATTAATAACCCCAAATGCCTGACATTAATAGGCAGAGTAACTAAAGGAAGGTACCTGTGTGTCACTTTACTGCAGCTTCCCCTCCTCCATACAACAGACATCTTCCATAAGACACAATGAATCCTGGCCACTCATCTGCAGGGTAGATGCTAAAGGATCTCTGATGACGTCATGACCATGTGATCGGACTATGGTGTGGGCGGAGCTACTAGGATTAAGACTCAACCTTATCTGCAGATGTTACATACTAGTGGCTGCAGGACCTTTGATGACATCACAGTCACGTGGCCAATCACAGAGCAGTAGCACTAAAGAACCTCCCCCTTCCAGGTCCTTCCAGTTTTCTGTGCTCCGTGGACCCTGACTTGTGCATAAGCCGAGGAGAGCATGAAAAATGTGCTGAAAAACTTGGCTTATACTCGAGTATATAGGGTAATTACAACATACTGTATACTGACATATAATATAATAGAAATAAAAAGCTGACCTATAGCTGTAACACTGTACTAATAATAATTTGTGCAAATGATAAAATACGAGAGAAGAAAATACATAGAAACATAAGAAAAAATATAAAAAGAAAAAATACTGACCTAATAAAACGAAAAAATAATACACAGGAAAAAAGATGACGCGTTGCATTGAGTACAGCGGGTGTCCCCACTTACTTACGTGGCCTCCGGGTAGACGGGCGGCCGGTGACACATGGCATAGAGCTGATGCCTTGCGGTCCAGGGCTAGGAGCCGGATCTGTACCAGAGAGCCATCTGTATAAAGTTTTCCATCTCTGCATGGATTTCCTTTCAGGGCCTGAAATCTATTTATTATATTTTTTTATTTTTATTTTTTTTTGAGACAGAAGGAGAAGATGGGAAAAAAAATCTCCAGTCACAATCCGCTATGTATGGCTGCTTTATCCCGAAGAACAATGGCGGAGATTTACTAGAGAGTCTTATACTACACCAGGTTTATCACAGTGACTGAGGCTGGATGATGAATCCGGCACATTGTTAGACTGTCTAGGGGTTGTCTGTTCCCAAATTGATTTTTCATACTGGCGATCCACAGGATAAGTCATTAGTAGGTGATGTGTGGGGGGGCCAACACCCAGACCCCACACAGATCAGGTGCTGGAAGCTGGTAGTGGACGGGCCCTGGGTACAGCACCGCTCCTATTCAAGTGATATGGTTGGAGGGTCTGCCTGGCCTAATAGTCACCATCTCATTGGCAGATCCTATGAATTGTCAGCTCTTTGGTTTCCACTGACTTCACCATAAGGTTTTGTCGGTTCCAGCAGGTGGATGTTGAAGTCTATCGAAAGGATTCCAAGAAGCTCCCCGGCCTCGGAGACCCCGACATAGACTGGGAGGAGAGCGTCTACCTGAACCTTATTTTGCAGAAGGTAAGGACATCACTTGTATGTAGGTGCTCCCCTCGCTCGGTCTTTGGGGGTACATGGTGACTTAGGGAGCCTGAACTCTCCTGGTCATCTAGTATTATGGAGGCTGAAAACTTCTCCAATAAAGGTGGCCATAAATATTCAATAGTTGACAGATACTTCCCCCCTCATCCCAATACAATTATTTTGGCCAAGCACAAATGTTGTCAATGGGTAAAGAGGAGTGGCAGAGGCCTGTGTGCCCTAAAAACATAAGGAACGGGCAAAGAGCTGAGGTGTGCGGCCGCCTCTCCCAATCCCATTGACTCTAATAGGATCCATCCGTCCTCCATATTCTCACTAGCCTAGCAGATGTTACACTCGTGCCGATGACTCTCGCACTTTGTGACTCAGTTCAGGTTTCGGTTCCTGATTCGCTCAGGAAATCTCTATTTTCTAGAAATTCCCCGGAGTGCAGAGGAAGGAGATTTGTTAACGTCTTTAATGGGGATAATCTGCTAAAAGGGCACAATCATCAAAAAGATCCGATATCCCTGTCCTTTTTACAGCACAAGAGGTTATACTTTACTGCAGAGGCAGCGT
Organism: Leptodactylus fuscus; assembly: GCF_031893055.1. Lineage (NCBI taxonomy): Eukaryota > Metazoa > Chordata > Amphibia > Anura > Leptodactylidae > Leptodactylus > Leptodactylus fuscus. Next base: position 209,135,045 of record NC_134269.1, on the reverse strand, counting down.
AGTCAGGACAGGCCGTGGCCTCACCATCCTCGCTTAGATACCTCTCTCATCTGCCTGTCCTTCTGCTATGGACTGTATCCAAGCTGCCGGTTATGGCTTTACTGTAGTTTGTAAAGTGAGATGCTGGTATGGAGCTTGCTCTGCTGCCATCTAGTGGCCAGTGTAGTCACTGTGATATTTCACTGATATGATTAGACATGACATAAAAAAGCTTCGCTCACCTGGCCACCGTTATAGCTTAAAGGGGTTGTCTGTCATTTCTTTATGTATGGGCTATGCTCTGACCAATGAGGGCCAACACCCGGCCCCAGCACAGACCAACTGTTTGGAGACGCATCTGGTTCCTCTACTATACAGTGCACAGAGCCAGAAGCAGATAGCTCCGCTTCTTGTATAGTGGCCAGATGCTGGTACTGCAGCTCCCACTGAAGTCAAAGAAATCTGAGCTGTAGTACTGGTGCCGACCACTATATGGAGCCAAGTGCTCAGCTGTGTGCGCTGTATATGGATCGGACGCACCTCCAAACAGCTGATGTCTACAGGATCGGGAAGTCTGCCCCCAGATGGACAACCCCTTTAGGCTCTGCAGGTTACAGGGATGTATATAGTGTCAGAAATGGCTGCTGTCTCTCTCCGCAGCTGGATTACATGGTGACCTGCGCAGTGTGCACTCGTTCTGAGGCTGGGGACATCCACATACATAAGAAGAAATCCCAGGTGAGTGAGCGGCCTAGTGAAATACTGCCTGAGCCATAAATAACTGCAGTAGAGCCCCTAATATTCATAGGGATGTAGCAGAGCCGAGTGCGCAGTCCTACACAAGTAGCGTAGCCGAGTGTGCAGTGCAGTCTACAGAAGTAGCGTAGCCGAGTGCGCAGTGCAGTCTACAGAAGTAGCGTAGCCGAGTGCGCAGTCCTACACAAGTAGCATAGCCGAGTGCGCAGTCCTACACAAGTAGCGTAGCCGAGTGTGCAGTGCAGTCTACAGAAGTAGCGTGGCCGAGTGCGCAGTCCTACACAAGTAGCGTAGCCGAGTGTGCAGTGCAGTCTACACAAGTAGCGTAGCCGAGTGCGCAGTCCTACACAAGTAGCGTAGCCGAGTGCGCAGTCCTACACAAGTAGCGTAGCCGAGTGCGCAGTCCTACACAAGTAGCGTGGCCGAGTGCGCAGTCCTACACAAGTAGCGTAGCCGAGTGCGCAGTCCTACACAAGTAGCGTAGCCGAGTGCGCAGTCCTACACAAGTAGCATAGCCGAGTGCGCAGTCCTACAGAAGTAGTATAGCCGAGTGCGCAGTCCTACAGAAGTAGCGTAGCCGAGTGCGCAGTCCTACACAAGTAGCGTAGCCAAGTGCGCAGTCCTACACAAGTAGAGTAGCCGAGTGCGCAGTCCTACAGAAGTAGCGTAGCCGAGTGCGCAGTCCTACAGAAGTAGCGTAGCCGAGTGCGCAGTCCTACAGAAGTAGCGTAGCCGAGTGCACAGTCCTACAGAAGTAGCGTAGCCGAGTGCACAGTCCTACAGAAGTAGCGTAGCCGAGTGCGCAGTCCTACACAAGTAGCGTAGCCGAGTGCGCAGTCCTGCACAAGTAGCGTAGCCGAGTGCGCAGTCCTACACAAGTAGCGTAGCCGAGTGCGCAGTCCTACAGAAGTAGCGTAGCCGAGTGCGCAGTCCTACACAAGTAGCGTAGCCGAGTGCGCAGTCCTACACAAGTAGCGTAGCCGAGTGCGCAGTCCTACAGAAGTAGCAGAGCCGAGTGCGCAGTCCTACAGAAGTGGCGTAGCCGAGTGTGCAGTCCTACAGAAGTAGCAGCCGACTGCGCAGTCCTACAGAAGTAGCAGAGCCGACTGCGCAGTCCTACAGAAGTAGCAGCCGACTGCGCAGTCCTACAGAAGTAGCAGAGCCGACTGCGCAGTCCTACAGAAGTAGCAGAGCCGAGTGCGCAGTCATTTGGATGTAGCTGTGCTATGTTTGTTAATTGATATGTTTATATGTAGTTTTACATTAGACTGCAGGAAACCATTGCATTAGTTTACCACAAGTATTCTTAAAGGGGTTTAATGGTCATCTCTTAATAATAAGTCACTAATATCAGATCTATAGTCGTACAATACCTGCCACCTCCACCGATCAGAAATTCTCACCAAATGATGACGTTTCCGTAAGAGACTGATAGACATTATGTGGTATTATATCTCCCAGGAGTTCAGCGGATTTGTCTCCAGCTCTGATCTGTACATTTTCTTTCAGCAAGTATTCGCTTCTCCAAGCAAACACCCCATGGACAGTAAGGGGGAAGAGTCGAAGATCAGTTACCCCAATATCTTCTTCATGATTGACAACTTTGAGGAGGTGACGCCGCAGATATATATTATATATGTATTACGTATTATTTGGTTCCTTGTTTTGGAGCGAGTACTATGGACAGTATTCACATTCATCTTGCAGGTGTTCAGCGACATGACAGTAGGGGAGGGGGAGATGGTTTGTGTCGAGCTTGTGGCCAGCGACAAGACAAACACATTTCAGGGAGTCATATTCCAGGGGTCTATCCGATACGAGGCTCTTAAGAAAGTCTACGACAATCGGGTAAGTCTTGGGTTTGACCGTCAACATGACAACAGAACTAAGACAGGGCTCATAAATTCACTCCTGTTTTCAGTAAATTTAAAGGGGTTGTCTAAGATTAGAAAAAAAAATGGCTGCCTTATTCCAAAAAGAGCGCCACATCAGGTTGTGTGTGTTATTACAGCTCAGCCACATTCCCTTCAGTGGCGCTGAGCTGCAATACCAGACACGGCCTCTGGACAGATGTGGTGCTGTTTGGACACTCTTTACAGGGGTTGTCCTTTTTGCTGCAGTGACCACTGCTGGGGACATGTGGTATTACACGGCACCCATTCCAGGAGTAGCTGTTTGCAGTGGTTCTTTACTCCGGCTCATATAGGGGCGTCCTGAATTCCACGTGGACTAGCAATGTGTTTGGCTCCTATAAGCGGCAATAAGGAGGAGCTAAGCGTAACTAATTTACATAGCTCCTCCTTATGGCAGCCTATAGGGATACCGAGATGTTGAGTTCACCTTTAAGGAACATAATTTTCCTGCGTGCCAATGGTTCTTACGTGTGTTTTGTCCAGGTCAGTGTGGCGGCAAAGATGGCCCAGAAGATGTCGTTTGGCTTTTACAAATACAACAACATGGAGTTTGTGCGGATGAAGGGGCCACAAGGCAAAGGACACGCGGAGATGGCGGTCAGCAGAGTGTCCACCGGAGACACATCTCCATACGGCACTGAGGAGGACTCCAACCCTGGGTCACCCCTGCACGAGCGGGTGAGTGTGACCATGAAACTCCGCAGGGGTGGGGTTTATAACAGTTAGCCTAAAGGGGTGTGTCTACACAGCTCAGCATGGGAGGGGCTTAAACTTTTCAAAGATTAGGAAATGAGGCCTAACAGTAAGGTGAGAAACTGCAGCACAGAGTATATTAGGAATGTAGGATTATCGGTTTTATTTGAGGTTTGCTCAGATTTCTGGTGATTTTATGATACTTTTATTCTATTTATATTTCTGATTGTCCCCACCAGGTCACCTCCTTCAGCACGCCCCCCACCCCGGAACGTAACAACCGTCCTTCCTTCTTCTCTCCATCTCTGAAAAGGAAAGTACCGAGGAACCGGATCGCTGAAATGAAGAAATCTCACTCTGCCAATGACAGCGAGGAATTCTTCCGGGACAGCGATGATGGGGGAGGTATGAGAACAGTTCCTTAAAGGGGTTATACAATCTAGTCATAGTCTAGAGGGCACATAGCTTATTGTGAGACCCCCCCCCTCCACTGATCCTGTTTGGACACGCCCCACCGCCATTCTCTTCAATGGGAGTGGTGGTCGCTGTATACTGGCTATCTCTGGCACTCTTATTGACGTGAATGGGGCGGGCATGCGACCTATCTAGCAGGACCACACCTACATTTGGGTCTTCTGCTGCCAGGGAGAGCAGTCAGAGGGATATTTGAGGTCCCAAATGCTGCATAGACCCGTTATCTATTATCCCATTGTGACCTTGTCCGCAGACATGCATAACGTCACCAACCTGAGGTCGCGCTCGCTCTCGGGGACGGGGAGATCTTTGGTGGGATCGTGGCTGAAGCTGAACAGAACTGACGAGAACTTCCTACTCTATGCACACCTGACCTACGTCACTTTGCCACTGCAGCGCATCTTGTCAGGTGAGTCGTGGATCAAACGTGGCTTACTGTCTGACCTTAGTCATAAGACCTAGATATAGAGGACATTGTGATATAAGTAATATCTACTTCTATCACAAAGTCCTTTGCTCTGCTGCGTCATTATTTACATAGCCAGCCTGATGACTTGACTGTGGAATCCATTTGCCAGCTGCAACAACATGTCCCCACTGCACAGTGCCACACTAGTCCACAGGCAGTGTGTGGTATTGCAGGTCAGCTCCATTAAAGAGGTATTCTAGTATTCTGACGTTATCCTGAGGGTTTGACTGCTCATTCATGCTATATGGGACCCCTATTGTGAGGCTTTTTTTTGGAGGCTGACCCATAGGTGGTCCCCCAGAAATGCCCGACTGATCCTTTCACACAAGGGAGTGGGTCTTTGTCCTCATGATGAGTGGAAGTCTCTGAGGTCAGACCCCAAAAATGAGATTGTTATTGCTTATCTAGCCTGCGGGGGGACAAATTTAAATGACCAGAATGCTCCAATAACTTTACTGGAGATGTGCAATACTAGACACAACCTGTAGACAAGTATGGCGCTATTTCTAGCAGAAAGTATCTGTGTTTACCTATGTTATACAATCCCTTTAAAGATGGGTAAAATCCCTTTAACTTCTAGTTAGAGCGAGGACTAATGGACCTCCATCTGAATATGGCGGTATAATACGGCGCACCGCTGGTAATACTACAGCGCTCTAGAATGAAAACATGGAAGTGAAAATCCTACTTTTCTTTGTTTCCCCCTGTAGATATTTTGGAAGTTCGACAGAAGCCAATCCTGATGTCATAGCAGATAACGTTGGCACCGCCTTTGGGAAAACGAAAATTTTCACTGCCATAGTGCCTACCTGACCTGCAGTGGTTTCATGTACAACAACACTACCACCTAGTGTCCACCTAGTGTACATGCGGCGAACAAAGACGAGCGAGGGAGAAGCCCCGCCTCCTAGTAGGAAAGGAATTTAAAAAAAACAAAAAACATGAAGAAATACCAGCCAGTCTAAAGTGCCTCTTTTTAACCCTTTCATCCTTCCCTTGGTATGCTCGCTTACGCCATCTAGTGGTCTGGTGGGACTTTGTAACTTCAACAAAAAAAAAAAAAGGGGCTGCGTTTCGGAACGCACACGCTTTATAAACGATTTCTTACACCTACTTTTACCGCGGGTGGACAGTAGGCACGTCCGTGTACGTTGCGCGGTTATGGTCAGAGGTTTCAAATGAATGTCACGCCGTGAGTTGGAGGGCTACGGACTAACTTGGTATTCCGCCGTCTTCGTTCGCTTCCTGTTCTACGAGTGAGCGAGGACACGCCGTGTGACGCGTGCAGATGTCTGCGTCTGGTCTTTTTATGTTCCATATTTTATATGTTTTTTCTTTCGTGTGTGTGTAAAGGGAAATATTTGAGCAAAAGGACAAATTTAACCCTTTGTTTTTTTGTAATTTAAAAAGAAAAACGAAAAAAAAATCCCCACAAAATTCTATAAATGTATTAACGATGTGATTGTTGTACCTTGAGGAATACAGACAAAGACGGGAACGTGACTTGTGTGTACGGTGCGGACGTTATATCTGTGTATTTGATGCCTTTCATGGCGCCATGTTGTGTAGAGAGAGGGGTAAGATGTAATTACCACTGCTTACCACTTGTGGTGCTACTCCTAGGAGGGCCCCAATGACACAGGCGATCACCGAGACACTGCTCCATCTTTACTTTGACACTCTTTGGAAGGGGAAAGTTTCCCTCCTAACCATCCCTTTAATACCTTTCCCTTGTCCATGATGTCACTTGATCCACAATTTTACCCCTCCCACATAAACCAAGACCTGATGAGTGGAAATCACTACAAAATAAAAAAAAAAAAAAAAAAAAATGCACCTGCACGCTTTCTACAGCAGAGGGCACTGTTTGCTCAGCATTAGGTTATACAATCTGCGTATGGCAGTGGTTTGATATATACATAATACACACGTCTAAGGGCCAATCAGATGGCAGCTGTGGGTTTAATCTGGCCCCTTCCGTTTCATCTTTAGGACCCAAGTGTCCGATTTGCCATAGAGGTATCGGGTCACTTGGAAGCCATCTTCTTAGAGGACCTGTCACCACCTCCAGCTCACCATGCCACCATAGTTGGAAATTTTTCTCTAGCCCCCCAAATTCCTGTTAGTTTTGGTGTCTGATATTCTGACTAAACTCCCTAATATCCAGTGCGTAGTGTCAGAGAGAAGCTGGTAAAGGGGGCGTGACTCACTGCCTGCCTCTGATTGGTGCCCTGAGTCACACCTCCTTACCCAGTAACACCCCTCCTTGCCTGCTTCTGCTCCCACCATCCACTGGGCATTAGGGAGTTTAGTTTAGCATATTTGGCATCAAAACTAACACCACTGATTTCTCTGGAATGGTGGGGGCTAGAAAAAAAAAAAAAAAAAAAAAAATTCAGCTGTGTCAAAATAATGAGAGTCAACTGTTAGAGGATGAAAGGTCCTCTCTAAACTTCCCTCAGTATCAAGGTTGAAAGATAAAGGTTCCAGCAGTTTGGTGCCTGATATGTGGACTAAACTCCCTAATACCCAGTGGGTGGCGTGAGAGAGAAGCTCACTGGTCCCTACTGATGACCATAATAGATTCTCCCGGTCCTGTCTGTTTTAATAAATGGATTCCCAATGAGGATTTTTTTTTCCTTAATACTGCACTGCACTTACACCTCTGTTATTCTGCCTGGAAATGTGCGAATAAATTGACAACTGGGCGTTACCTTTTCCCCATATAATGTGCGCTCTACATAGTCTGACACGGTCTACTCAATACTAATAATGTCATACTAGAGAAATGGTAACGTCTAATTGTCCAGGTTTACATTTCCAGGAGGAACAACTGAGACAAGGTCACAACGATCACAAACCCTTCAAGGACTAATATAATGCATGTAATTGTCACCATTATCAGATGTATTCAGTATTATGTATCACTGTGTATAGCTCTGGCTTATTACATTACACTGCTGACATGGTTTATATGTTTGCATCTGTTGGGGCAGGTGAACCTTTAACTACTGACAGTGGGGCGGCCATTTTGTTACATAGAGAAGGACGTGGCAGCTAGAGGTTTATTGAGTAGACTCAAATTTTCTCAGTGGCCCTGTTACTTTACACACATATTGTAGATCTCAACAGAGGCATCACACTCTGATCTCCCCAAATAGTAATTTATTTAAAGAGGACCTTTCACCGATTTGGGCACAGGCAGTTCTCTATACTGCTGAATTCAGCGCACTATCGGCTTTTCCGATCTGTGCCCCGGGTGAAGAGCTATCGGTCCCGGTACTGTAGCGCTTTACAGTCAGAAGGGCGTTCTGGACAGTCAGTCAGGAACGTCCTTCTTAACAGCAGCGCCTATCGCACTGTACAGTATGAGCGGGGAGGAACGCCCCCTCCCTCTGCTCGCCCATAGATGAGTATTATCAGGAGGGGAGGGGGGCGTTCCTCCCCGCTCATACGGTACAGCGCGATAGGCGCTGCTGTTAAGAAGGACGTTCCTGACTGACTCTCAGGAACGCCCTTCTGACTGTAAATAGCTACGGTACCGGGACTGATAGCGCTTTACTCAGGGAACATATCGGGAAAGCCAACAGTGCGCTGAATTCAGCCGTATATAGAACTGCCTGTGCCCAAATTGGTGAAAGGTTCTCTTTAAAGGTTATGTCCACTTTTGAGCACTGCATTATAGTAGTCACTTTGTAAGTACATCATCTGCACTCAACTTCTCATATTATACTCCAGAGCTGCACTCACTATTCTGCTGGTACAGTCACTGTGTACATACATTACTTATCCTGTATTATACTCCAGAGCTGCGCTCACTATTCTGCCTGTGCAGACACTGTGTACATACATTACTTATCCTGTACTGATTCTGAGTTACATCCTGTATTATACTCCAGAGCTGCGCTCACTATTCTGCTGGTACAGTCACTGTGTACATACATTACATTACTTATCCTGTATTATACTCCAGAGCTGCGCTCACTATTCTGCTGGTACAGTCACTGTGTACATACATTACATTACTTATCCTGTACTGATCCTGAGTTACATCCTGTATTATACTCCAGAGCTGTGCTCACTATTCTGCTGGTACAGTCACTGTGTACATACATTACATTACTTATCCTGTACTGATCCTGAGTTACATCCTGTATTATACTCCAGAGCTGCGCTCACTATTCTGCTGGTGCAGTCACTGTGTACATACATTACATTACTTATCCTGTATTATACTCCAGAGCTGTGCTCACTATTCTGCTGGTACAGTCACTGTGTACATACATTAAATTACTTATCCTGTATTATACTCCAGAGCTGCGCTCACTATTCTGCTGGTGCAGTCACTGTGTACATACATTACTTATTCTGTATTATAATCCAATGTTCTGGAGTAAACTCAGGATCCGTAGAGTATAAGTAATGTGTGACAGCAGAATAGTGAGTGCAGCTCTGCAGTATAACATACAAATATTAATATTTATAATGACTGTAAACAGGATGGCTGCCCCCCTGTACAAGTTAAAGGCTACTCAATGTATTGATTACTTGTGATGTTCCGATGGAAGAGCACAAGTTCTGTAACTTTATTGTATGTTCTGATATTTGGGGGCTGCAGCTATACGGTGGCGTTCTGGTTACCTACATATGTACGTATTACGTAAATCTTCAGGGCCCATCTTGGAACATACTATACAGTGCAGAGCGCCATCACTTGAGCCCCTTCATAGGAGCATAAACACCAGTGAGTGGTTGTGTGCAGGGGATTGTTATTCTCACCACCTCCGCTGCACTATAATACCGCGCACACACATCCCATGGTGTAGATTTTCTTGCTTTGAATGTCTGTTGTATTTTGCAGGAAATCGGGCCAGCTATTGCCAGGTTTATGATGTTCACGTGTGATGACTATGTAAGAGAATTTGTCTGATACAGTTTTATTTTACGTCATTTACAAGGCGATGGTGTGGCTTTGGCGCGGAGCACAACTCCCAGCAGGCTGTGTCAGCTGCAAGTTGGGAAATGGAGCCTGAAAACCGGATGTTGTGCAGGATTCTGGACAGAACACACTTGTAGGGTTAGAGCTGCATCTAGCACAGCAGAAAGTTCGCAAATTTTTATATCCATTATATCAGGTCAGCCTAAAGAGCAATGTATGTGATGTCTGCCTATAAAGTTAAACTGAAAAGTTAAGTAAAAGTTGCATGATGGCGCGGAAAAAACAATGAGTTTGATCTGTAAGTGGCGCCCTCCAGTGTCTGTCCGGCTCAGGTACAGTAGAAGGTTTTCTTGTTCCCGTCTAGTGCTGGTTATTGAACCGCTGCCCATCACAACCAATCAGCTTGCAGCTTTCATTTTCCGAAAGGGAATTTGTTTGAGAGCTGGAATCTGATTGGTTGCGATGGGCGACGGTTCCCTGTTCTCTTCGGCCTAGTTTATGACAAGTCTCCATTTTGTTTTTAATACTTCAAGTGTGATTTTACGTGCAGACTAGATCAGCCAAATGTTTTCTATGCTCTTTCTATGTAACGTATGTCGGAGTGTGCAATTTTTACATATAATTTATATAAAACCATTACTGACTGGCAGATCGGACTCTGGGCGTCCTTGTGTGAATGTGAACGTATGGAGCCGGATCAAACCATAGCACAGAAAACTTTTAAAGGGATCCTATCATTCAGATGACATTTTTTCTAAGTACCATCTCGGAATAGCCTTAAGAAAGGCTATTCTTCTCCAGACTTTCGTTGTCTTCTCTGTACCGCAATTTGCCCACAATCCCGGTTTCTCTCGGAATGCAAATTAGCTCTTTTGCAGCACTGGGGGCGGCCCCAATGCGGCGAGAGAACTCTCTCCCGTGCCGCCTCCATCTTCGTCAGGAACATCCTCTTCTTCCAGTGGTGTCTTCTTACTTCTAGGCCTCGGGCAGAGCAGACTGCGCATGCCCACATGCCCCAAGAAAATGGCCACTTACAATACTATGCAAGCGGCCATTTTCTTGTGGCCTATGGGCATGCGCAGTCTGCTGTGCCCAAGTCCAGAGGCCTTAGAAGTTACAAGCCACCGCCAGAAGAAGATGATGAAGAGGACGCTGCTGAAGAAGAGGCGGCGGCGCTGGAAAGAGTTCTCTCGCAGAATTGGGGATGTCCCCAATGCTGTCTGAGCACTGGGGCCCGCCCCCAGTGCTGCAAGAGATCTAATTTACATACTGACAAGAGCAAGGATTGTAGGCGAACGGCGGCGCGGAGAAGATGACGAAAGGTAGAAGAATAGCCTTTCTTAAGGCTATTCCGACGTGGTACTTAGAAAAAAAATGTCATCTGAATGATAGGATCCCTGTAAGCAGTCCATTGTAACATCAGCCATAGAAGTCTATGGAGAGGGAGACATGATGCTACCTGCAGCTCCTAGTGTTTTACCTGGCACAGCTACACTAAGATGTCCTAGAGTTAGGGATCTCCTCTTCTCCATGTCCTATCTCTTTGCAGGAGCTCAGGGAAAACTGAACGTTAGACTGCAGAGGGGAAAACTGCTAAAAATAAAATGTAGGATAGAAGTCAGTGACTGGATATAGCATTACTCCTCCTGTACATACACAATGGGTCCCCTAATAGGACATACGCTGTAAGTAGAGATGAGCAAGTACTGTTCGGATCAGCCGATCCGAACAGCACGAACGCATTGAAATGAATGGACGTAGCCGTCACACGGGGGGTTAAGCGGCCGGCGTCAAAGCGGAAGTACCAGGTGCTTCCATTCATTTCAATGCATGCGTGCTGTTCGGATTGGCTGATCCGAACAGTACTCGCTCATCTCTAGCTGTAAGTATTCTGACAACTTTCGGAACAAGACCGATAGAACGTGGATGGATTTTAAGTCACATTATTTAATCACAGTATTGTCATAGAAGGCAAAGTTTGTTCTGGAAAGCATCATAAGCAGCATTAAGACCGTACAGTAATGTTACGTCATTGTTATCTACATACCTCAGACTGCTAGAAAAAGGATCAAACCCACCGCCATAAGTAGGGGGCGACCGGGCAGGACATACACATACTGGCTAGATCTCACACAGAAACAGAACATCCGTACCAGGCTTACAGGGGTCGTCCAAGACCGGATACTCAGGACCTATCCTAAGGATAGGGTCCGAAACTAGGTACAAACTGGGGTGAATTTCACGGTCCGCCCATAAATGAGGCTCATCCTCTGCCAGGGAATTGATAACGCCAGTCCCCACTAAATCCGCCCTATGGAGTAGTAGCACCAAATCCCAGGGCTGCTTCAACGAGGCCGAGCTGCAATTCTAGACACGGCCCTTAGAGCAGAGTGGAGCTGCTTCTAGAATGATGTAGCCCTCCCAATCCTGGATAACTCTGTATGTGCACCATTATGAGCCCCCTCCCCCCATCACCTGTTTTTATCCCTGCATTTTGACATAGACACACTGTACCCATAAGACCAGAATCACACGCATGTTTGGATCTAGGAATCCGTCCATGTGATGATCGCATTTGTAAAGCATCATAAATCTCAAAAAAAAAGTGTGTGAGTTTGGCCTAAGACTTCTGCTTGTTCACATTTCTGGCCACGCTCAAAGCCAGACTCACCTAGAACTTGCAATAAGGGCAAGTTCACACGGGGGGGGGGGGGGGGGGGGGGTTTGGAGCGAAACCTGAAGCGGAGGCCACCTCAGGTTCCGGTCCAAAATACGGATAGCTGCAACTGGATGTCGGTGCAGTCACACACTCCGCTCTGGATTAGGCCCAAATGACTGGACCTAGTCAGGAGGAGGGAGTGTCTTCAAGTGGATGTCGCGAGGCGAATCCGCCTTAAAGGATGAGCACATTGCTTCCTTTTTCCAGGAGCCAGAACAAACGGCTCCCGGAAAAAAGACCTGAGCAGCTGAAAAAAGACCTGAGCAGCAGTCTTTTTGGTCAGGATTTCAAGGTGGATACAGTCTCAAAATCCTCACCAAAAAACTCTGTGTGAACTTACCCTATTGCTCAACTGTCCATCCCATGGGGAGGCAGCGCACGTACCCGACCCCCTCAATATAGCTGGGCAGTAAAGAAGATCTAAAAAAACAACACTAACACCCAGACCCCCCATGTGAATTCACACCTAATATCACATCCAAGTACAAAGTGATTTCTTCTGGTTTTCCACATATCAGATAATATAGACACCGAGCGACATACCCCCTCTATACGTCACATACCCACATGGCTGTAGTATAGCACCAGCTATCAGGGAATTACAAAACCATGACCACCTTTTGTCAGAACAGCACCACTCTTTCCCATAGGCCATGTCTGGTATTGCAGCTTAGCAGCAGTCTCTTAACTGCTACAAAACCGTACAAGGACAAAAGTGGCCCTGGCGGCTTCTGGAAGAACGCAGCTGGGCTGTAATAATCGTGCCACGGTATAAGATTTCCATGTCCTGCGACTAGATCGCACCTGATGCTGGTGAACGTAGTCACGCAGAAACGCAAGGAACACTGTGAATAGGTCACACGGCCATCAGTCGCCACCGCAGATACATACGGTAAGTCCAATGCGGTCTTATTTCGAGGTTGGGGTGACCAGTAATGATTTTATTAGTCATATATGTCGCATCTTCCTGTGCAATCTGATGTAGACGTGTAAAACAGAAGAAAAAAAACAAAAAAACATCATCTCAAGTCATGGTACAAAAGTTACAGTCAGACGTCCAGTGCTCAGATTTACAGTCCCCGCCGCATAGTCACACAAGGAAGGAGGTTGTACATACGATGCTGCAGATAGGGGGCGCAATCCCTCACTCAGATGCAGAACGGCTTGGGTGACACCGCATGATGTGACAGGTAACCAAATTCATTTCACCAGGCCATTTAAAGGGGAAGTCTGGGACTGATATGCATAAGGCCTGTGCACGGCAATAACATTTCTCCCCATCTTATGTCGAATCTCCTGTGACTACAACGCTGAAGGGTTCACCATCGGGGGTCCTCCACCATTATTAGGTTGGGCCTGAAACCCTCTGCACTGCTGTGACCTCAGAAGGGCTGGTTGTTACGACACTGTTCGGGTAGGTTCTAACCCCGCCAACATATGGGCGCCATCTCTTGTACAGGCAAATACTTCTGATTATTGGCCACTGTGACAGAGCGCCCCCTTAAGGCTATATCATATACTTTCATTGAATCCTGACATCCAAATCAATTTAGAAAAAGTAGTGGGAAAATAATTCTGGTGCAGCAGAAGACGTCGTCCCTCAAATGCCCGGCGGAGTCTTGTAAGACCAACCAAGCAAGTTCAGGCTCTACGCAAGAAGCCGAAACCATGGCCATACGCTGTGGGTGGAGCTTAGAGGTGGTACTGAGATATACAGGAGGCGGTCCTACAAGTGATTGACAGCTACCTTTGCCCAGTCTTAAAGGGGCGGCTGTCAATCAATAATAAGTCCGTCTCCTTAACTTATCAGCATGTCAGCCGAGAGGTCAATGGATAACTTGGCAGCTTATAAACCTATAGCTCCATCTGCTCATCCCCCCGCCTCCGTCCACAATATGGGCATGGATTTGGCCGCATGCGTCTGCTGCTGTGTGGGGGGCGCTACAGATTAGCCGAGCCCTAAAACTCTGACATCTATATAAAATAATTCATGTTAAAGGCTTCTATACGGTTAGGATCTGCCATCACTTACTGAGGGACGCTGGATTGATTTTGTGCTCGACTGCTTTTCCTCTGCACAGCAGCGCCCCCAGGTCATGTGGCTGTTCGAGGAGCAGCAGCCAATCAGTTTCACTTCAATACGGTTGTGCTACAGTTCCCTGCACAGTTAAAGGGGTTGTTTGGGTCCGATATTAATTGTTGCACCCAAGCACAACGCCGTACACTGTAGTGGCCATGTCCGGTATTACATCTGAACCCCATTCAGGGGACCATGTGACCAATGGCACTAGCCTAAGCAGCTGAAGCGGGGCTCAAAATTATATCCCTAAATAACCCCTTTAAAGTGCTGCACCCCCTCCCTTCTCTCCCAATGGACATCCCACAGGTCAGACCCTCATGATCAGAAAGTGATGACAGATCCTAGTGATAAGCCTCCTTTAAGACATGGCAGCTGTTCTGAAGATCACTCCCCTTCAGTAGAACACTTCAAAATAAAAGTTATTTTTTTTCCCCCAAAAACAAAAAACCTTTAACTGCTCACAAAAATGAGAACCCCCACCCCCCAAAAAAACATAGCGCCCAGAAGTGGAGCAGAAGAACGCACATGAAGTTCTTGTTGGTCACCCTACGCTTGTGCGAGGACAGACTAAGGCTTTGACCGTTCACATTGACACCAGGCCTTTCCTTTTTTTTGACATGGTACGTAAAACACTATTTTCCTTAAAGCTTTATTATCATCCCAATCTTTCTGGATCCAAAAAAAAAAACTTACGAAAATCTTTCTGCAGTAAGATACGAGGGCTGACGGATCACGAGCTGATGAATGGCAACCCTTAAGTTCAATCAATGAGCAGCAACTTGGCAAAGAGAAGAATCCCGTGAAGGCGTCGGGGGGAGGGGGATATTACGCCCCCTTTTTCTCCAGAAGGATTTTGTGCAGCTCGTCCGCATCCTCTGTGGTTTTTACTCGAATTAACATGGTGGCGGGAACGGTCGGGTTCTTCTCGTCGATGGGAGGGTTTGGGACGCAGACGATCATCACGTTGTTCTTCCCCGTTCTTGAACATGGCATGGAAGGCTGGACCAAGATGTTCAACAAGATGTTACCTGAAAGAAGCGGACGTTAATGTATGGGTACGGCCATTTTATTCTTACTTGGGGGCCCCCATAGATGTACATCAGAGGGTCTGGTGAGGAAAATGGGCAGCTATGAATTGTACAAGTGTGTGTGTGTAGTGTACTGGAGTCTAAGGGCTTGTTCACACGGGGCAAGAGGGGGCAGATTTTGACACTGAATCCACCTCAATATCCTCCCCCTCACAATAGAAGTCTATGAGGACCGCTCACAAAAAAAAGAAGTGAGCTGTCCTTTCTTCAGGCAGATTGCACAGCTGATTCAGCCCCGGCGTCCGCCTTGCGACAGCACGCTCCGGACTAGGTCCATTCATTTGGGCCTACTCTGGAGCGAGAAACTGTGACTGTTGGATTTTTGGTCCTATTCTGACATGGCTTCCCGCCCAAAATCAGGACCAAAATACAAAGTGACTAGTCGTGTGTGAACTAGCCTTTAAGGCTAAGGCCCCACGTGGCGGGTTGCAGCCAAAAAGCCATGTAAATTTTACTGCAGTGCTTTCTGCTTAGTTTATACCTAAACAGAAACCGCCAGCAACTGCCTGCCATACTGTGATATCAAAAAACGCACCGGTTTTGGAAATTGCAGCATTTTTCCGTAGTGTGTAGGATGGGATTCACTAGACTCTCATCCACTCTGCAGGGACTGTAAAACATTGCGGCATTCACACCACATGGAGCTCCAGCCTTAGGCCAGGGCCCTCCTGCCGGAAATGTGTCATTTTACAGTACTTGCAAAGTGGATGGGATTCATGCAAATCCCATGCCCATTTTGCGGAAAACAAATCGCAACGCGGACACGCTGCGATTTCCAAAACCGTCAGTTTTGAAAATTGCAGCATGTCAATTATATCTACGGAAACGCTGGCAGCTTTCCTATAGATACAATTGTAACAGAAAATTTCGCGGAGGAAAACTCCATGAAACTCTGTGAACTTTCTGTTGAAGGCGTTGCGGGAAGAACTGCAATGCGTTCACGCCACGGTTCTTCCCGCAGCGCTTTAGTGCTGCGTTTCCTGCCTTAGCCTTTCCGCAACATGAGGCCTTAAATGGCATTTCCAAGAGTGACATATTGAGGATCTGATTGTGGCCGGTGTCAGATACCCAGGACCTCTACAGATCAGCTGCTCACCACAGGGATGCCGTTTCACAGGCCGGTGACATAGCGTTCATTTGTCACATGATCTGTTTGCAGCTCAGTCCTATTCAAATGAATGGGACTGACCTGCAATAAGCACAGCCACTATACAAAAGACGGCTCTGTGCTTGGTAAGCAGTGAAAGGCCGCATCCTCTGGACAGCTCCTAAATAGGTTCACACCGTGTTATCCAGACCTATTGCTCCATCCTAGTCAATAGGCGAAGAAAAAAATCCTTATTACCCCTTATTTCTAGTCACCACACATGAGATTTGAGCTTTCAGCTGACTATACAAAGCCTCATATACTGCACAGCCTCGTGTACGGTGTGAACGACACCTCATTCTTTCCCCCCCTCATCATAAGACACAATTGCAATAGATCAAAATCAATTTCAAAGGAAGATTATACAGGAGAAAAACAGTAAGACGGCCACGCCGGCAACAAATCTATAACCCAGCGTAAGATCAGGAGGTGGTGCTGTATTATCCTCCGCAGAAAGACGACATGAAAGCAGCCAGGAATGAAATGAGGATGGTGTATGGGAGGAGGAGGAGGAGAAGCCGCTGATCCAAAATGTACAAAAGCCGTGTGTTCCAGCGCCATCGAGTCTGTAACAAGCAAAACGCTCCATTGCCAGGACTAGTAAAGTCATCTATTATTCCCCTCACAGTGACAAGTGTCAGGAGTAACACCAGAGCGCCAACACCGCCGACAAGATGAATCGTTTTCAAAAGTGGCTCTGTCTTTCTATGCTTTGCCTCCTTGGGGGGGGGGGGGGGGAAGAAGTCTAGTAACTAAATTTACAGTCTGAGCACACAAATGACTAACCAGCATGGGAGAGAAGAGTCTTAAAGACACAGCGTCTGCAATGTGATCAGAAGAAGGGGGAAGGGACCCAGGCAAGAAATAACACAAAGGTTTCTAGATTTGGTCTCTCCATTCGTTTCTGTCATTTTCAGTAACTGGTTAGGGTAAATGTGATGGCAGAACGGGACGCAGGTAAAAATATATGGGAGACAACACAGGATTTCCTGAGGCATCCGATGATAGAGACACTTGACCAGGACGTACCATGTGACCAATGAATATGACGTCAGCTCAAAAGACAAGGCCGCAATGCTGGAGTGGGTGTCAGACCCCCTCTGATCACATCGCCTTAGGATACATCATCAATATGCAAGTCCCGGGAAAAGCCCTTTGATTTTTCTTTTTTAGTACTGCACACAGGGAAGAGGGTGGGGCCCCCTGCTGGTATATAGGTTACTGCAACGCAACCCTATTTACTTTAAAGAGATCCTATCATTGGAAACCCTTTTTTTCTGCCTAACACGTAGGAATAGCCTTAAGAAAGCCTATTCTTCTCCTACCTTTAGATGTCTTCTCCGTGCCGCCGTTCGATATAAATCCCGGTTACTTCCGTATGCAAAGAGTTCTCTCGCAGCACTGGGGGCGTTCCCAATGCTGCGAGAGAACTCTCCAGCGCCGCCTCCATCCTGTTCTGGAACTCCCTCTCCCTGTGTCTTCTTCCGGCGCAGGCTTTCAATGTTCTAGGCCTCGGGCAGAGCTGAATGCGCATGCCTGGACTACAAGAAAATGGCCGCTTACACCAGCTTACTGTCGGCAGTCGGCTCTGCCCAAGGCCTAGAAGATTTAAAGCCTGCGCTGGAAGAAGACACAGTGAGAGGGTGTTCCAGAACAAGATGGAGGCGGCGCTAGAGAGTTCTTTCGCAGCATTGGGGATGCCCCCAGTGCTGTTTGAGCGCTGAGGACCGCCCCCAGTGCTGTGAGAGAACTCATTTGCACACTGAAGAAAAGAGGGATTTATCCTGAACGGCAGCGCAGAGAAGACATCTAAAGGTAGGAGGAGAATAGGCTTTCTTAAGGCTATTCCTATGTGTTAGTTAGAAAAAAGGGTATATAATGATAGGATCCCTTTAATGGAGCTGGGTGTTAGTTTTCTGTATAGTCTCTGGATAGTCAGACTCAGATCTGCAAATGTCCACATATCCTATGTATATATCACTATGTGTTAAAGGAGACCCCTGGCCCCAAATGCATGTTTAATACTGATAAAATCTGCATTTGGGACTGAAAACTGAACCGTTTCCTACAAACAGGTCATCAGTATGATCAGGGTATGATACCTGAACCCCACATAGATCAGCTGCTCCTGGATGTAGCAGGGTTAACCCAAAACCGCAGCCGCATGATATCTTATCACATAAGACAACAAAAACCAATGAAAAGTCACTAAAAAAAAGTTTTTCCAATGAATTCTGTGATAAGAGATCATGCTGTAGCAGTTTAACCATTTGCAGTTCAGGCGATCTCTGCGACTGGATGCCAAACGTGCAATCTTTAGGCCTCAGTCGAATAAGTGCAGGCTCATGGATATGGTTACACCTGGAACGCTCCCATTCGATAGGTGAAACGGACACTGCAAGCCCCTAACTAGCCCCTTATTGTGCAAGGATAAGCCACGTCCACCCTGGTCCTTTTATAATCTGACCTGTCTTTAGGCCGTACAGCAGGGACACCCTTACATCCTTTGTGTGCCCTACCCTATAAATCAGGATAGTTTTATATCATACGGCCCACTACCATGTGGTACTCACCAAGGTTGGTATCGGCGCGGATCAGCAGCTGGGTCTTTTGATCGCCTAAAGTTTTTAGATGAATGGTGCCGACTCCTTTCTCCTTAAATTCATTATCTTTTTTGTAGAACAGTTTGCACCTGAAGGGAAAATGGAAACTTATATGATTTCAAGTCGACAAACACGAATTTTGTCATGACGGCCACAAGACTGATGTTTAACTCCACCCAACTGGTCCATTCGTGGGTGTAGAAGAAACCCTGGACAAGACACACGGGGTAGGATTCTGTATTCTTATAATAGCCTGTACTAAGAGGCAGCTCCTGGTCTAACCTCTGCCGGGCGCCTCAGTTTTATACTAAGAACTTGCTCAGTGACTGCGACAACATCTCAATACTAACTTTTTGGAATAGAAGGCATCGTCTTCTTTGACTTCTTGAATAACTACTTTGGGCGGTTCTTCCGCTTCTTCCTCTTCCGCACCGGCTTCTGAAATGACAGGAGGATACAAATGTATAAAGATATCTATGGGTGAAAATGGATGGGCAGATGTTTGTCCGTGGGACCTTTACGTCACAATAAAGTTTTTTTTTTCCCAATATCAAGAACAACCCAAAATGGCTTCATTATTGGGGTTTCCACAATCCCAGCAGGACATTGTGTAAAATGAAAGGAGCAGTCGCAGCCATTCCCAGTGCACAGAGACGTCCTGCTTGGCCAATGTGCAGGAAGGGGGGGGGGAACGGGACTGCAAAACAGATCCATTTTGTGCAGGAATAAACAGGGAATCAGTTTTTTTTTTTCATGTATATTGTAAGCCCCCTTTTTTTTTTCCCCTATCAGTATGTTCTTGTAGAATGGGAGGAAATCTACACAAACACGGGGAAAATGTACAAACTCCTTGCAGATGTTGTGCCTGGCTGGATTTAAACCCAGGACTCCAGCGCTGCAAGGCTGCAGTGCTAACCACTGAGCCACCGTGTTGCCCCCCTGCCTTTGTGCTTTAGACCGATTGAGAAGACGAATCTGTAACACAAAGCTTTTGGGCCCCAATGCAAAATTTGAAATGGGTCCCTTGCCACACAGGCCATAAAGATCCTCAAGCCCTTTCAGGGTCCAGGGCCATGTAGAGACTGCAACCATGGCACCCCCTATAGCTACTCTCTTTCTAGCTGAAAGCCAGTCATCTCACCAATGGAGAAACTTTCCTGTATAAGGAGGGATTGTCCTAGGTCCTGTAAAATTAATATGGTGGACTGAAGTATGTGCTTTGTGCAGATTTACACCAAACAGGGACCTGCAGGAGGTTTAGGACCACAATGCAGAAGGGGTATAGGGTCCCAGACCTGGGTTACTCACTGCCCCCCTACAACAGAGCCTCAGGGAAGTGAACTTGCTGGGTGTCTGCATAACAGAGAGCTCACCAGACCTCTGCCGCATTGTGCACGGTGAAGCCATGTTGTCCCAGTGCACGTTCTACCTGTGTGCTGTGAAGCACGGTGTGTATGTTCCTGGCATCAGGTGGTAGCAAGGTACCCCAGGACCCCAAATCCAAGCTGCACAATGGCATAGTGGTAATTTAGTGGTCCCAAACCAGCCGTCCGCTTCCCTTTTAATGCGTTACACTGGTAGTCTATTCCCATTTAGCTGATACCGATGGCCTATCAAGCATCCTAGTCTGTGTCCAAGGCAGAATCACCATATATTGTGGCCTCTCACAATGGGGCCAATCAAAGCAAACCCATGGAAGACATCCATATTAATCGCCAAAATTACCTGACTCTTCGCTCTTTTTGGTGGTTGCCGGTTGAACAGAGAACGAAGATGTTCCGAGGCTGCCCTTATTCGTATCTTTACCAAAGAGACTGGAGGCCCCCGCTGAGAAAGAGAATCCAGTCGCTGTCCCGGAGCCAAACGAACCAAAACTACTAGTGTCCGTCTTCTGACCAAAGGAGAAGAGTGAAGCTGGCGGAGACTTCTTTTCTGGAGACGACTGAGCCGGCTGCTCAGATTTACTCTCTTTGCAAGTAAAAGAAAAAGTTGGTTTGGTCTCCGTCTTGGAGGGGACAAATGATGGAATGGTCGGGGTGCCCTTGGAGCTGTCGCTCTCGGATCCGCTGTCAGTGCTGCCTCCGTATTTCTGCTCAATGGAGGCTAAATGTTTCTCATAGTCTTTAAAGATGGGCGTCAGATCACACAGCGGATTGGCGTTCACATGTTTCACAATCCAGTCGCGGACAGAGCAGTTCAGGGATGTTAATTGTTTGTTGTAGTCGCTTGAGCCGGCAGACTTATTCTGAGCAGCACTAGAGGTAGGTGACGGATTCTCTCCGTTGGTTTTTGTACTGCCAGAGGATTCATCTGTCGCTGAAGAAGTCGGACCATTCGTAAAGAGAGACCCTGTGGGAAAATACATAGAAGGTAACATAAGTGAAATATAGAGGGACGTGAAGCGTAACAAAGTCAACTAAAACTTAAAGGGATTCTATCATTAGAGTCCAGTTTTAAGCTAAACCTACGTAGGAATAGTCTTAAAGGCCATAAGAAAGGCTATTCCTCTCCTACCTTTAGATGTCTTCTCTGTGCTGCCATTCCTTAGATATCCCGGTTTTAGTGCATATGCTAATGGGAGAGGTCACAGGAAAATGGCCAATGGACATGTGCGGTCGGCCATTTTTCTGTGGCCGAACATGAAAGAAGAGACGGCAAACAGAAGAAAGTGATGTAGGATAGTTTTCTCGCAGCACAGGTGACGCCCCAGTGCTGCGAGAAAACTAATTAGCACATGGATAACACTGGGATAGCTAAGGAACAGTCGCGCGGATTAACGGATGAGAAGATTAACAAATTACAGGTATGTCTGGCAAAGCCTTACTAAACACTATGCAAATATACGCTGCTTAGTTACAAAATGAGTTTTGCCAATGACAGAATCCCTTTAAGGCTATCCCAACGTGGGTTTAGCTAAAAACGGGATTCTGATGATAGCATCCTTTAAAGGGGTTGTCCGTGCAATCACTTATCTATTCTGGCAAACATCAAGAATCTGCCAGAACAGGTAAGTGAAGCTAAACTCCCCGGACAAGCGTTTTAATGGCGGATGCTTAGTCTTGGACTTCTAGTGGCCATACACATGACATGAATGTTGGATAAACCTATTATCTGGCCTCTCCCCCATGGCAGATGTTGGGGGGAGAAGGATGGCTCATGTTGGATTACAATACTCTCAATCCTTTGTTCTTATGAGAAATAATCTGCCACCAGAGGAGTCTCCCAGGGCATGATTGGTTGAGCAGAGTGTGAATATGCTTTTAGCTGGCAGCTAAGGTGCAAAGCCAATTTTACAGAGATTTTAAGCTGTTCCCTATACATCACTTCACTCAGTATGGAGTAAGTGACGCAGTCAAAAGAGGCGATGTGAATATTACCCGTATATGCTTACGCTGGGTGAAAAACCTGTATCATTTGTTTAATACAATGAGAATGCTGCTCCAAACCACATCCGCTGTACTGCAATCAGAGTCTGAATGGGGCCCAGCACAAAATAAACCAAAGCTAGGTCAGATGCATTAAGGAGAATGTCTTAAACACCGTTTATGAGGACAATATTAATATGAGGGGTGTGACCTAGGCTCATCGCCCTCCTCAACTGTGCAGGGTGGTAGGAAGCTTATTCACATTTCCGTGACTCTCAGACATGTCAGTGATCACCACAGACCCACTGATTTGTGGCGGGTGTATTCAGATGTTCTATGCACTAGTTTGGTCTTGGTCTATAGGACTGGGCAAACCACTTCTATGGAGAGCTCCAAAGCATTACAAGGTTGTTACTTGCTTCCTACCCAGACCCCACACTGTTCAGCCAATCTGACTGCCTGCAGGCACTGGTAGCTACAAGGAGGGACAAGGGAAGCCCATTTAGCCCCCCATGTGGTAAGGCCTGGTGTCACCTCGGTACTGAATTTTGCAGCAATTTGACATTTCTGTGAGTTACTTTTGTCCAGGAATGTATAGCCACTCAATAGAACTGCAACAAACCTGAAACTCACCAAATGATGTTTTGTTTTCTCCCGTAGGCTTGGAGATGAACATGGGTGTTGTGCGGCTGCCGTTGGTCAGACCCTGAAATGGTTTTGCTGCAGGTTCACTTCCAAATCCACCGAAACTTGCTGCAGAGGTCGGGAATAAACCTTTAAATCCTTTAAAAGCTCCGCTACCCTCAGACTAAAGGGAGGGAAGAAGAAACAAAAAAATAGGTTTAGCTTCCCGTAGATGCAGATTACACAACGTGACCCAACTCTTACGGTTATTACCTCACTTCCTGGATTCCTTCTCTTCGCCTTCTTAATTTCTCTGGCCTTTAACACGTCTTGACTGGCGACAGAGAACGTCCCTGCCTGTAAGAGCGTCACAAGGGTCAGAAACAAGACTAACATTGGGGCTAAACAATGTTCTGCGATTTTTATAGAAAAACCCTTGTAAGCTTGTATGGACAGGAGTTAGACCATCAGTGTATGTTTGGCATGTGCAGCATGGTGGCTCAGTGCACCGATGCCAAGTTTGTGAGCTTGCGCGGGTCACGTGGCCTCTGAGGCCAATCAGCGGCCTCAGGAAATGACAGGACATTACAGGTAGTGACGTCCCGTGTCACTTATTGGCCTCAGCGGTCACACGTGGCAGGATCTTCCAGCACAGTATCAGAACTGGACCGAACCAGGAGACACCAGAGACAGGAGAGTAGGTCTCCCCCCCCCCCCCCCCCGTCTAATAAATAAGTTTATCCTGGACAACCCTTTTAATTTTTTGTGACATACAAGGCAAAAGTTAATTTCTGCACAAACAGAATAGTGATTTTTCTTTTTCCACACAGTCCTCACCAGGACAAGCAGGGGACAGGGCGCTGCAGCCCCACCTGATTTATCATCATTTATGCCAGAAATGTGGAGTAAATGATGTGGGAAACATGCGGCCGCTATGAATGAATTACCTGGTGGAGAGTGTGTCAATATAAAGAAGGCACACCAACAGATTCAGGGGTTGAGACTAGACTGGTACGTCAACATTTAGTTAGTGGTCCACAGTTTAAAGACATTTTCCTGCCCATAATGCATATTTCATAGTGACAAGCTATTCAACAGATAGTTCATCAGTATCTGATCTGTGAGCTCCCGACACCAGGACCACGTACAGATCAGCTGTTCTGTCATCCTCTGGAGGATATAGTAGTGGACGGGCCTGGAAGCAGCGCTGATCCCACTCAAATAACGGGAGTGGAGCTGCAGTTCCCCAGCGCCACCACTGTACAGTGGAGCACTGCAGCTGTCTACAGAGTTGCTTGTACCAGAACAGCTGGTTTGTGCATGGTCCGGGTGTTGCACCCCCACAGATGACTTACCTATGGATAGCTCATTGGTATGAAAAATGCATTATGGCCCTTTAACACAGACCAGGAGGCTGCAGAGGCCCCGCACACTTACGTCCTCACACTCTTCCTCTTGATCCCAGTTCCGGTCTGTTAGCTCCTTGTCGGCGACTCTTTTTGCCATTTTGCCTGCACTGAAAAAAAAAAAAAAAAAAAAAAAGGAAAGTTTAATACGAGTTCTGGAATGATATAAATTATATCCAGTTATTTGGAAACTGGGGAAGGGGACCCCATTATAGTTTAGGTTGTCCGATGTAACCGCTTTTTAAGCGTATAGGGTTTCCATTTTTCAGGTCCCCACGCGGATTTAGGTCATGCCCCAGGTGTTGGGCAAACCCCGAAAGAATCATCTGGGCCTAACACTCCTGATCTCTTCACACCCCAGAATATAGAGATCAGAGGGGGTGACACCTCCATACACCATGTCATGGTCCAGGCACGCTACTTCGGCTCGGCTCCCATTCACCAGCAGGATGTGTGTGTGTGTGGGGTCTCAGAGGTCAGCCCCTCACCATTATAGAGTAATTAATTATCCTAGCCATATAGAATCGCTTTATAAGACAGGAATAATCCCCTTTAAAGACGTGTCGGTCGATTCTCGTGCCCTGACGAAGCCTTCACTTATAACAATGATCAAAGTTTATCCTGGGACAGCCATAAGTCTCTCACAATATCACTTGTGTCATTCATTTACCGTATTTTTCGGACTATAAGATGCACTTTTTTCCCCCAAAATTTGGGGGGAAAAGAAGGGTGCGTCTTATAGTCCGAATGTGGCGCCTGGCACCCGCTCCAATAGAGAGGCGGATGCCGGCAAGGGATAGATGCCGGGGCCTGAGACATCGCTGCGCCCTCTGCCCTGCATGAAGCGGTATTTCGCTCCTCCATCCCCCCCGCCGCTGGCTTCATGCAGGGCAGAGGAGCGCAGCGATGTCTCAGGCCCTGGCACCTGTGCCAGCGTCTATCACTTGCCGTCTTCCGCCTCTCTAGTACAGCGGATGCCGGGTCAGTATCGGTGGCCCCTTCTTCCCCGGGGCCGGTCCCCACCGGCCCCGTACCTGTGAAGTTGCAGGCCGGCTCCTGTGTGGCGATATCGCAGGAGCCGACCTGTTTGGGTGACAGCCGGGAGCCTAATGAGGCTCCCAGGCCTGTCACTGCTATATTAGTATTGCGGCTGGGTCTATGACCAGCCGTAATACTAATATACAGAATGTCCCATAGACGGCAATACAGTTGTATTGCCGTCTATGGGACTTGCAATCAAGTGACCGCAGGTTCAAGCCCCCGGGGGGGAATAAAATAGTAAAAGTAAAAAAAAAAAAAAAAAAAGCTTTAAAAATATAAATAAAAGTTCTAAATCACCTCCTGTCCCTAGAATATATATATATAAAAGTAGAAAATCATATATCATAAACCACCGGTTTTTTTTCAATACAAGGTGATCTAAGCAATAGATATTCCCCAAAATGGTATAACTAAAAAGTACAGCTGGCCCCGCAAAAAAAACACTGTATGCGTCGCCGTACAGCTGCAGGGTCACCTGTCAATGTGGCCTTGCAGCTGTTGCAAAACTACAACTCCCATATATTAAATATTTTACCATTTTTTGCTTCAAAATTTTTTTTCCCTATTTTCCTCCTCTAAAACCTTATAGTCCGAAAAATACGGTATCTGTTAATGAATGTTGGGGGCAAAACAAGAATTGAAGACTTCCTGTCCTGTATAAATCATAAGCAGAGCTCCTGTTCTATCCGCCTAGTAGGTCAGGGCACATCTGCCAATGTAGTCTCTGGTCTCCAATTTCCCTTACTCTAGTAGGAAGCAGATCTAGGAAAGTCCTGGCCACCGGATGATGGGCGCTCGTGGCTGCCCGGGGTTGTCTGATTGGACAATGGTGAACAAACTTTATACGTGTGATCAAAGATTTACAACGTGTTTTCTGAAGGAAACTCTCCCGGCATGACCTGACAAGGTTAACCAAGGACTGGATTGGAGACACTGTACTAGACAGCACATAGGGGTATAGTACAGGGCTGCCCAAATCCCAGGAACGTGAACAGTAATCTATGAAGAAGTTCAGAGGTCATAAAAGCTCCTAAAGTTACCAGCAAAGTCTCCACATCTAACAGGGACCCCCTGTATGGTGCCATGAATTGAGGTAAAATTGGGGACTTGAGGAGCCAAATGATCACATGACCTAGGGGTCATGCTTACAAAGAACAAGGCTGTACATTATATAGTGGTCGTGCTTTGTACTGCAGCTCAGCCCCACTTGAATAGGACTGAGCTGCAAACCAATGAACGTGATGTCCCTGACCTGTGACACAGAAGTGGCTCTCACATATCCTAAGGAGAATTCGTCATGACTTAGCTGGTGGTAAAGCTGCAATATCTGGCACCATGGCGAAGTAAACAGCGCCAGGTCAACAATATGCAGGATCTCAGGCCCTCCTCATAGCGGAGTAGCGTATACTGGTGCGTAACACTATAAGGGGGCGCTCACTACAGACGTGGTCCACCCCGGGGAGACTGGACAGGGGACGACTTGTTGGCGGTCAGCTGTATAACCCAATCATTTGTCCGTTTGCAGCCTCCTGTCCAGTTTCCCCGGGGTGGACAGCAGTGTGAACGCCCCTCAATGCCCTAAAATTTACATGAAAAAAGCCTGAATGTTATAGTGGTAAATCCACAAGTAAACTACAGTGTAATATACCAAGGAACAATATAAAGTACCGTATAATCTCACTACATGACCTACAACAGATTAGATTGCCTAATCCTAATATAAATAAATATAATTACAACACTACACCGGTCTATAACATACAATATATATATATTACCATTAGTCACATAATATACTGCCTATATCTTTGCACAGAGCTACATATATCTATATACGGTTATATATATATATGCCTGCCATGATACTATTATATACAATACATACTACAGCTAGTTATTATATACTATATATCTATCCTATATCTATATAGAGCTACATATACACCTATTACACTGGACCAGAATATGCAGCACATGGTACAATAAAATATATCATCTAATCTGTGTCTATACAGCTACATATACAGATATATATCTATATACTGGAGTATATATTCCTATTATAACACTAGACTGGTCTATAATATACAACATATCTTACATTATCCCTTATTATTATACTACATATCTATATAGTGATCCATACCTTATACCACAAGTAGTGACCTCATCCTATATACACTATATATACCTACCTATTATAATACCAGACTGGTGTATACTATACACTATATACCACAAGTAGTGACATCACCATATATATATATATATATATATATATATATATATACCTATTATACTACTAGACTGGTGTATACTGTACACTATATACCACAAGTAGTGACATCACCCTATATACACTATATATACACCTATTATACTACTAGACTGGTGTATACTATACACTATATACTACAAGTAGTGCCATCACCCTATATACACTATATATACACCTATTATAACACTAGACTGGTGTATACTATACACTATATACTACAAGTAGTGCCATCACCCTATATACACTATATATACACCTATTATAACACTAGACTGGTGTATACTATACACTATATACTACAAGTAGTGCCATCACCCTATATACAGTATATACACCTATTATAACACTAGACTGGTGTATACTATACACTATATACCACAAGTAGTGACATCACCCTATATACACCTATTATAGTACCAGACTGGTGTATACTATACACTATATACCACAAGTATTGCCATCCATCACCCTATATGGAGCCATTACAGCACCCAGAGACATGAGGCAGCAGCCCGTGTAGCCGCCATGTGTGTGCCCAGTGACAGGCTATACCCGGCCCCTGTCACGCCGCGGCCTTCCCCATCACCTCAGCCCCATACTTACCTCGGGTAGACACGAGTGAGGCCGTATCACTAGAACCCCACCACACACGTCAGTCTGCACCGGCTCCGTCTGTCTGTCCGCCGTCCCCTCACGAGCACATTCCACCCGGCAACACGAAGAGGGCGGGAAACGTCTCAGGCGGCCATTTTGTAAGAAGAGCGCCGTCAGGTTAGAAGTCACTGCGCAGACTCCGGCTGTAACGGCCGGGAGGAGGGGGGCGAGGCTTCGGCGAATCCATTCATGAAAAGTTTAGTTCGACTGCGCAGGCGCGAGGGGATCTTTGCCGTTCATTGGACGGAACGCGGGACGTCATCGTCCATTCAGAAAGGGAAAGGAGAAACGCGCATGCGCTGTATGTAAATCCTTCCAGCTCAATTTATAATCGCGAAGTACCAGGGACAGCTCGCTGCTGTGGAACTACAAGGCCCAGCAGTGAGCTCGTGAGGGGATTTTCACATTCAAAACTGTGTCTGAAGAAACAACTGTCTGCAACCAATCACAGTGCAGCTTTCAGTTTGCAAGCGCCTTATTGGAAATGAAAGCTGAGCTGTGATTGGTTGCTATGGGCAAGAAATAGATTTCCTTAGAGACTGTAGACTCAATGGCGACTTTCGAGCTACAATAATGCGCAAAAGTTGTGCAAAACGGCGACAAAGTCATCATAGCAAGTAGTGACTGGGTCCGGAGACCCCCTGCCGCCTGCCGTATGTGATCTATGTCTATTTGCCCCCTCAGGTGTATTCACATCTGCATCTGAGACTCCAGCGCAGGGACCACTGCGAATTGCCGGACCAAGAAGTGCTGCGAGTCCGACTGTTGCCCTGCAGTTTCAGTGTAAAAGAACGAGCACCCATGGGACCCCATTATAGTCAGTGAGGTCCATTGGGCACCATTGGTGTCCGCTGTTCTGGACACAACGCCACAATGGTTTACATAGAGTTATTTGTTCCATTGTATATTCGGTAGGTAAATAAAGTTGCATAAAAAAAGTTCTCCGTCTCCCGCTTCTTTTTTTTTTTTTGAAGAGAAAGGAAAAGGAAGAATGAAGAGAGAAGGGAAAAAGAAAGAATAGAGAAGGGAGAAAGAAGGAAAAGAGAAGTAGAAAGAAAAAGAGAGTAGGATGAGAGAAAGAAAAAAGAGAGAAAGGAAAAAGAAAGGAGAAGAAAGAAAGAAAGTAGAGAGAAGAAAGAAAGAACCGCTTCTTTTTTTTGACGAGTCTTGATGACATCACTAGAGAAGGCGCCATATCCTCGGCCATCAACAACACTCTGCCCTCACCTCAGTATATCGGAACCTACCACCGGACCCGTTCCTCTCTAAGAACTTGGTCTCAAGTGTTTTGCCCTGTGGCCCTCCTCCTAGTGGCCATGTTTACCAAAAACTCACCTGTCCCCGGCGATCCAGGACGTCACAGGTGATGCATGTGAGTGACGTCCCAGGTACTTTCCTTAGGCCACTGATTGTCCTCAATGGTTATGTGTGGTGAGGTCTTCCACCAGAACAAGGTCACCGCTGGACCGAACAGAGGCAGGTGAGTATGGTTTTTTTCACCTTACCCAGTCTCCTGGCAAAGATCTACACACGTAGACAAAAATGTTGGTGCCCCTTGTTTAATGAAAGAAAAACCCACAATGGTCACAAACATGACTTCAATCTGACAAAAGTAATAATACACGTTGACAAGCGACAAAGCTTCTGGGAGAACTTCCTCTGGACAGATGAGACAAAAATCAAACTTTTTGGCAAGATACATCAGAAGGAAAAATGAAATATATCTTGAAAAGAACGCTGTCCCTACTGTGACACATGGAGGAAGCTGTGTTATGTTCTGGGGCTGCTTTGCAAGACAAGGTGTCTTGAATTTGTGCAGGGTACAATGAAATCTCAAGACTATCAAGGGATTCTAGAGAGAAGGATAATGACCCAAAACACACAGCTGAAGACACCCAAGAATGGCTAGGAGGAAAACATTGGACTATTGTGAAGTGGCCTTCTATGAGCCCTGACCTAAATCCTATTGAGCATCTTTGAAAGGAGCTGAAACATGGCGTCTGGAAAAGGAACCCTTCACACCCGAGACAACTGGAGCAGTTTGATCATGAGGAGGGGCCCAAAATACCTGCTGAGAGGCGCAGAAGTCTCATTGACAGTTACAGGAATCGCCTGATTGCAGTGATTGACTCAAGACGTTGTGCAACAAAATATTAAGTTATAGGAACCATCATTTCTGTCCAGGCCTGTTTCATGAGTTTTACAAAAAAAATAAAAAATTCTGTCGAAGTGAAAAGCAATGTCTGACTTTCATTTGATCATTTTCATAGAATTTTTATTCATTATTACTTTTGTCTGATTCCAGTTATTTCTGGGACCGTTGTGGGTTTTCTTTCATTAAACGAGGGACCAACAATTTTGTCCACGTGTGAATCCTGGACAACCCGTCTCAGTTTTGGTTGCTAGTCAGATTGCACAATTCCTACCCCTTTTCTGACTGTGACTGGCCAAATTTGCCAGGATTTTACTAAAATGTCATAACAATCATGTCAAATATAAAGGATCTTGGCACTGTCACGCTAGGTTCACATTAGTGGATAGGCGGACCACTAAGATAGCGGTTACACTCGAAGTCCGGTGGACCCCATTGATGATAATGGGGCCCGTTAGGTGGTCACTATTTTAAAACTGAAATTGTCACTCTCTGTCGTAGGGTCCGCTGTGGGATCTGAACGATGGAGAGCCCGTCAGCAGTTTTCAGCAGACCCCATAGACTCTATGAGACTCTATTGGAGAGTCTGTGGCAGAACCAGGACCATCTATGGACGTGGGAACCTATATGTGGAAGCTGAAGAAGAGATAAACGCCTGAAGCAGCCACAAGACCATGGAAATGTGCTACCCTGCTTATCATGACTCTGCCACTAGGGGGAGCTCACTGCATACAGTTATGTACAACTCCCACTGTGGTCACTATTAGCTGTATAAATCCATATACTGTTTGCGCCCCCTAGTGATTACAGAATTAGGGTCCTAACAACATCATACTCCGCTCTCTTAGAGCCTTACTAGAACCGCGGCATTGCCAGAACACATTTCATTTACTTTTTCCAATGTCTGACCCCTTCCCCCCTCCCGTTTCCTGCAGGAATCCATATGTGACCCAACAGAAGAAAACTCCACGGCTCCAGTGTCCGCACACCATGTTAAAAATCTCATATCAAACTCTAGAAGAGAACGAAATTTCCAGACCTGCCAGGGAAAATCGGCACAAGAAACAGACTATGGGGCCTCGAAATGAAATTATCGTTGTGGAGGAGCAAACTGTTCCGAGAAAATCTATTTTATATGTTATTATATATCAGACGCCGGGAAATCGTCGAGTTGTCAGCAGGGGGCGAGAACGATTTATTCTCCCTCTTTAAAGGGCAACTACAATCAGATGTGAAATGTCTCCTATGTGTTCAGATGTATGTTTTCATCTCTAGGGGGCAGTATTTAATATACTGATGTTCATTACTATTTAAATATCAGACGTAGATTGTCAGCACACTGGCCGAATAGGCTTAAAGGGAATGTCTCAATTCCCATACATATACACCATATAAACAGACAGAAGTGGAAGGGTGCACAAGTCATCCAGAAACCCATAACCTACGCCCTCACTATGTACTGGGCTTTTATAAAGTCCAAGAGGACAAAAAGTGGAATAATAGTCACTGCTCCACTGATTCCAGTGCAGTTGGAATTTTTTCTCTAGCCCCCACCATTCCTGAGTAATTGGTTCTGTTAGTTTCGGTACCCCATATGCTAATTTGGCTCTCTTACTATCAAGTAGGCGGTCCTAGACTACTTGCACCAGCTGAGGACAGTAGAGAGCCCAATTATAATTTTGGCTGGTGAAACTAATTTTAGAGATTGCTCAGGAACGGTGGGGGCTAGAAAAAAAATTCCAACTGCACCAGAATCAGTGGATCGGTGACTATTGAAGTATGCAAAGAGCTGGAGGTGGTGAAAAGTCCCTTTTAAGCCATTTTATATTCTGAACTTGTGATAGTGATTGGGATTCTGTCATATTTCTGCTGTTTGTTGTGTCGCAGTCACTTATGGGTTACAACAAGATGAAAATCATTACAATTACTTGCGACTGGCAACAGAACTTTGCAATCTTATGATGTACAGCCACAAGTCAACTTGCAACTTTACCATTACCCAACAGTGCCACACCTGTCCACTGGTCGTGTGTGATATTACAGCTCAGTTCAGCCATTCAGTGGAGCAGAACTGCTATAGACACAACCTTTGGACAGGTGTGGCGCTATGTCTGGGTGAAAGCGGTGAAAGCTTAATCCTATAGTACACCAGTGACAGCTAGTGGTATACAGTTCTCCATATAACACCCCTACCCCCCTCCCAAACTTGGATTTGTCTATGCATGTTCCATTTAGGGATTCCATATTCAGGCCAGTGGACGGCTGCATTATTATACCTGTCCCATAATAACACTGAGTACATTATCTCGGCCGTATATTAACAGGAGGCAGTAAATAGAAGTAGCGGCATTAGTGCAGATGAGCGAGCGGGCGCCGAGCTGTCCATCATCACATGTTCAGACTGTTAAACCGTAATGAATGATAGACACTGATATCCCAGGCAAATCTATAATAGAATCTGCTATAATAGAGTAAGTGACATCGAAAAATATTCAGGAACGGCTCATGAATGACAATGAAGGTCTCCGCTATTCACAGAGGACGTGCCTCCTCCAGATCAGCACAAGACGTACAGAACTTCACCGCAAAGACTTTTATAAGTGATGTGTGTGCAACAAAAGGATGTCTGGGGAAAGTAACAGCTTAAAGGGAGTCTATCAGCAGAACCAGCATATCACCCCAGCCCTGCAGATAGATAGGTTACTGTCACCAGAACCAGCATATCACCCCAGCCCTGCAGATAGATAGGTTACTGTCACCAGAACCAGCATATCACCCCAGCCCTGCAGATAGATAGGTTACTGTCACCAGACCCAGCATATCACCCCAGCCCTGCAGATAGATAGGTTACTGCCACCAGAACCAGCATATCACCCCAGCTCTGCAGATAGATAGGTTACTGTCACCAGAACCAGCATATCACCCCAGTCCTGCAGATAGATAGGTTACCGTCACCAGAACCAGCATATCACCCCAGCCCTGCAGATAGATAGGTTACTGTCACCAGAACCAGCATATCACCCCAGCCCTGCAGATAGATAGGTTACTGTCACCAGACCCAGCATATCACCCCAGCCCTGCAGATAGATAGGTTACTGCCACCAGAACCAGCATATCACCCCAGCTCTGCAGATAGATAGGTTACTGTCACCAGAACCAGCATATCACCCCAGTCCTGCAGATAGATAGGTTACCGTCACCAGAACCAGCATATCACCCCAGCCCCGCAGATAGATAGGTTACTGTCACCAGAACCAGCATATCACCCCAGCCCTGCAGATAGATAGGTTACTGTCACCAGATCCAGCATATCACCCCAGCCCTGCAGATAGATAGGTTACTGTCACCAGACCCAGCATATCACCCCAGCCCTACAGATAGATAGGTTAGTGTCACCAGAGCCAGCATATCACCCCAGCCCTGCAGATAGATAGGTTACTGTCACCAGACTCAGCATATCACCCCAGCCCTACAGATAATACTCTCCCCAGTGGCGCCACCAATAGTATCACAGTATAATGCTCCCAAGTGTCCCCATACACAGTATAATGCTCTCCCAACTGCCCCCTCCCCCGCCACTTGAAGGTCTTGCCACCATATACAAAATGCTGACTGAACAGCGTCCTACTCTACTGCGCTATGTACAAAGTTGTCAATTTGTGCTCATATTTCTAGGAGGAGTAACAGAGGAACAGAACAACACATAGTTATAAGAGAAGATGCTCCAGATTTGTACAAATATGTCAGGAAAGGTGCTAGGTCCTCTAGTGGGGATTTTTGTGTGCACCCTTGGCTGTCACCCAGCTTTCTGACAACCAGCCGGGTAGAACAGACTTAAATTAAGGTGACATTTTTTTAACACTGTCATTCCTGGCTGCACTTCCTTAAATCCCTTCAGACAATGGCACCCACTTATTTGTGTTTTCAGCTTTACAGACATAAATAACAAGGACTTCCCGCTTCGGGTCTAACCGGAGTATATTGTGCTTTGATTACACCATGGAAGACGTCGTCATTGCCATTAAGTGTCACGTTTATAATCCAATAATAGCCTGTAAACTGCGCTGTACTGCGGCGCGTCCCCCGTAATGACTCTCCGATGGTTATAATCCCCCCACTCAGCGCCGCTTTTATGGAGCGCACACTACAAGTCTCACGCCGATGAAACATCTCAATGTCCGATCAAATGGGGCTTGAAAGATTAAGGGCGGTCGTGCAATATCCAGGATGAAGAGCCAAGTATATACTGCCAAATAGACTTCATTACCTCCTGTGCAATGTATATACCGACAGCCCATAGGTAATTACACATAGTACTGGGCCCCAAGATGGAGATCTTACTATTAATAAGACATTTGCCATCCTATAGAAACTACTTTGTGGTTCTATAGCAAATCTCACTGTAGGTGGCTGTGGGCAGTGATATATACCGACCATGTGACATCACTGTGTGTATTATCCCTGTACTGTGACATCACTGTGTGTATTATCTCTGTACTGTGACATCACTGTGTGTATTATCTCTGTACTGTGACATCACTGTGTGTATTATCCTGTACTGTGACATCACTGTGTGTATTATCTCTGTACTGTGACATCACTGTGTGTATTATCCCTGTACTGTGACATCACTGTGTGTATTATCTCTGTACTGTGACATCACTGTGTGTATTATCCTGTACTGTGACATCACTGTGTGTATTATCCCTGTACTGTGACATCACTGTGTATATTATCTCTGTACTGTGACATCACTGTGTGTATTATCCCTGTACTGTGACATCACTGTGTGTATTATCCCTGTACTGTGACATCACTGTGTGTATTATCTCTGTACTGTGACATCACTGTGTATATTATCTCTGTACTGTGACATCACTGTGTGTATTATCCTGTACTGTGACATCACTGTGTGTATTATCCCTGTACTGTGACATCACTGTGTATATTATCTCTGTACTGTGACATCACTGTGTGTATTATCCCTGTACTGTGACATCACTGTGTGTATTATCCCTGTACTGTGACATCACTGTGTGTATTATCCTGCACTGTGACATCACTGTGTGTATTATCCCTGTACTGTGACATCACTGTGTGTATTATCCTGTACTGTGACATCACTGTGTGTATTATCCTGTACTGTGACATCACTGTGTGTATTATCTCTGTACTGTGACATCACTGTGTGTATTATCCCTGTACTGTGACATCACTGTGTGTATTATCCCTGTACTGTGACATCACTGTGTGTATTATCTCTGTACTGTGACATCACTGTGTGTATTATCCCTGTACTGTGACATCACTGTGTATATTATCCCTGTACTGTGACATCACTATGTGTATTATCCCTGTACTGTGACATCACTGTGTGTATTATCCTGTACTGTGACATCACTGTGTGTATTATCCTGTACTGTGACATCACTGTGTGTATTATCCCTGTACTGTGACATCACTATGTGTATTATCCCTGTACTGTGACATCACTGTGTGTATTATCCCTGTACTGTGACATCACTATGTGTATTATCCCTGTACTGTGACATCACTGTGTGTATTATCCTGTACTGTGACATCACTGTGTGTATTATCCCTGTACTGTGACATCACTGTATGTATTATCCCTGTACTGTGACATCACTGTGTGTATTATCCTGTACTGTGACATCACTGTGTGTCTATTATCCCTGTACTGTGACATCACTGTGTGTCTATTATCCCTGTACTGTGACATCACTGTGTGTATTATCCTGTACTGTGACATCACTGTGTGTATTATCCCTGTACTGTGACATCACTGTGTGTATTATCCTGTACTGTGACATCACTGTGTGTATTATCCCTGTACTGTGACATCACTGTGTGTATTATCTCTGTACTGTGACATCACTGTGTGTATTATCTCTGTACTGTGACATCACTGTGTGTATTATCCTGTACTGTGACATCACTGTGTGTATTATCTCTGTACTGTGACATCACTGTGTGTATTATCCCTGTACTGTGACATCACTGTGTGTATTATCTCTGTACTGTGACATCACTGTGTATATTATCCCTGTACTGTGACATCACTGTGTGTATTATCCCTGTACTGTGACTTCACTGTGTGTATTATCCTGTACTGTGACATCACTGTGTGTATTATCTGTACTGTGACATCACTGTGTGTATTATCTCTGTACTGTGACATCACTGTGTATATTATCCCTGTACTGTGACATCACTGTGTATATTATCCCTGTACTGTGACATCACTGTGTGTATTATCCCTGTACTGTGACATCACTGTGTGTATTATCTCTGTACTGTGACATCACTGTGTGTATTATCCCTGTACTGTGACATCACTGTGTGTATTATCCTGTCCTGTGACATCACTGTGTGTATTATCCTGTCCTGTGACATCACTGTGTGTATTATCCTGTCCTGTGACATCACTGTGTGTATTATCCCTGTACTGTGACATCACTGTGTGTATTATCCCTGTACTGTGACATCACTGTGTGTATTATCCCTGTCCTGTGACATCACTGTGTGTATTATCTCTGTACTATGACATCACTGTGTATATTATCTCTGTACTGTGACATCACTGTGTGTATTATCCCTGTACTGTGACATCACTGTGTGTATTATCCTGTACTGTGACATCACTGTGTGTATTATCTCTGTACTGTGACATCACTGTGTGTATTATCCTGTACTGTGACATCACTGTGTGTATTATCCTGTACTGTGACATCACTGTGTGTAATCCTGTACTGTGACATCACTGTGTGTATTATCCCTGTACTGTGACATCACTGTGTGTATTATCTCTGTACTGTGACATCACTGTGTGTATTATCTCGGTACTGTGACATCACTGTGTGTATTATCCCTGTACTGTGACATCACTGTGTGTATTATCCTGTACTGTGACATCACTGTGTGTATTATCTCTGTACTGTGACATCACTGTGTGTATTATCCCTGTACTGTGACATCACTGTGTATATTATCCCTGTACTGTGACATCACTGTGTGTATTATCCCTGTACTGTGACATCACTGTGTGTATTATCTCTGTACTGTGACATCACTGTGTATATTATCCCTGTACTGTGACATCACTGTGTATATTATCCCTGTACTGTGACATCACTGTGTGTATTATCCCTGTACTGTGACATCACTGTGTGTATTATCCTGTCCTGTGACATCACTGTGTGTATTATCCTGTCCTGTGACATCACTGTGTGTATTATCCCTGTACTGTGACATCACTGTGTGTATTATCCCTGTACTGTGACATCACTGTGTGTATTATCCCTGTACTGTGACATCACTGTGTGTATTATCCTGTACTGTGACATCACTGTGTGTATTATCTCTGTACTGTGACATCACTGTGTGTATTATCCCTGTACTGTGACATCACTGTGTGTATTATCCCTGTACTGTGACATCACTGTGTGTATTATCTCTGTACTGTGACATCACTGTGTGTATTATCCCTGTACTGTGACATCACTGTGTATATTATCCCTGTACTGTGACATCACTATGTGTATTATCCCTGTACTGTGACATCACTGTGTGTATTATCCTGTACTGTGACATCACTGTGTGTATTATCCTGTACTGTGACATCACTGTGTGTATTATCCCTGTACTGTGACATCACTATGTGTATTATCCCTGTACTGTGACATCACTGTGTGTATTATCCCTGTACTGTGACATCACTATGTGTATTATCCCTGTACTGTGACATCACTGTGTGTATTATCCTGTACTGTGACATCACTGTGTGTATTATCCCTGTACTGTGACATCACTGTATGTATTATCCCTGTACTGTGACATCACTGTGTGTATTATCCTGTACTGTGACATCACTGTGTGTCTATTATCCCTGTACTGTGACATCACTGTGTGTCTATTATCCCTGTACTGTGACATCACTGTGTGTATTATCCTGTACTGTGACATCACTGTGTGTATTATCTGTACTGTGACATCACTGTGTGTATTATCTCTGTACTGTGACATCACTGTGTATATTATCCCTGTACTGTGACATCACTGTGTGTATTATCCCTGTACTGTGACTTCACTGTGTGTATTATCCTGTACTGTGACATCACTGTGTGTATTATCTGTACTGTGACATCACTGTGTGTATTATCTCTGTACTGTGACATCACTGTGTATATTATCCCTGTACTGTGACATCACTGTGTATATTATCCCTGTACTGTGACATCACTGTGTGTATTATCCCTGTACTGTGACATCACTGTGTTTATTATCCTGTCCTGTGACATCACTGTGTGTATTATCCTGTCCTGTGACATCACTGTGTGTATTATCCTGTCCTGTGACATCACTGTGTGTATTATCCCTGTACTGTGACATCACTGTGTGTATTATCCCTGTACTGTGACATCACTGTGTGTATTATCCCTGTACTGTGACATCACTGTGTGTATTATCCCTGTCCTGTGACATCACTGTGTGTATTATCTCTGTACTATGACATCACTGTGTATATTATCTCTGTACTGTGACATCACTGTGTGTATTATCCCTGTACTGTGACATCACTGTGTGTATTATCCTGTACTGTGACATCACTGTGTGTATTATCTCTGTACTGTGACATCACTGTGTGTATTATCCTGTACTGTGACATCACTGTGTGTATTATCCTGTACTGTGACATCACTGTGTGTATTATCCTGTACTGTGACATCACTGTGTGTATTATCCTGTACTGTGACATCACTGTGTGTATTATCCTGTACTGTGACATCACTGTGTGTATTATCCTGTACTGTGACATCACTGTGTGTATTATCCTGTACTGTGACATCACTGTGTGTATTATCCCTGTACTGTGACATCACTGTGTGTATTATCTCTGTACTGTGACATCACTATGTGTATTATCCCTGTACTGTGACATCACTGTGTGTATTATCCTGTACTGTGACATCACTGTGTATATTATCCCTGTACTGTGACATCACTATGTGTATTATCCCTGTACTGTGACATCACTGTGTGTATTATCCTGTACTGTGACATCACTGTGTGTATTATCCTGTACTATGACATCACTGTGTGTATTATACCTAGCCTATTCTAACGAATCCCATCCACACGTTGTATAATAATATGGGCAGCGGACATGCTTTGATATCCATAATCATTGCGTTTTTGGAATTCTCAGCATGTCAATTACACCTAAGCAAATGAGGAATCATCTGCGGACTTTCTGTGAAAAGAGTTGCGGGAGAAGCCATGATGCATTGCTGCGGTCGCTACGTGGGGTCTTAGCCTTGAATAGCAGTAAATGGAAGGAGCCGCTCCCCGGCCTGATAACAGGGGACAACAGACTCCAGTCACCTACAGACCAACCATATATAGATTGGATTTATCTGGCTTTCTAGGTGCAGTCAGTAGAATTTTGACTTCCGCTTTGGGTGTGAATGGAGAAGAAAACCGAACGCAGCTCAGATCCAGTTCCAGATAAGTACCCGAAAGTATAAAGTAATGTCGCCGGGGTGGGGCATACGGTTTATTTTACGCGCCGGTGTGAATTTCATGCACTTTTCATTCTGTGTTCTTTATGCACCTATCACAAATAAAACTTTTCAAGTGTTACACCTCGCTGTCGCCGCCGCTTTCGCCGAGAAGAGATTCACCTTCTCCTGCCGTATTAGGAGCAGATAAATATAATTTTATGGATGGCCGACATAAAATAAGAGGCAGTATCTTTTCGGAGAACCTCGACTGGCATCATAAACCATGAGAGGGAGATGTGCCGTTCTAAATGTCACCGCCAGACAGATAGAAACGTTTCATTTTTATCACTGCCTTTCATATCGGTCACATTATGTACTGAAAATTTCCTAAAGAAGGAGGAAACTGATAAGAAAAGCGGAGATATGCAGAAATGATGGGATGTCTGGAGAGACAACAGCGAGGAAATAGTCATCCTTGTGTATCAAGTCCTTATAGGATTCTCGTACAGACAGATAGTCATGTACTCTTAAAGGGGAGAATCATCTGTCAGCTATGATATATATATATATATATATATATATATATATATATATATATTTATTTATATATAAAATTGTATTTTTTTTTATCCTGCAATTTTCACTCTTACCACCAATCCTATGAAAAGACAGACAATTGCCAATTTTGTATGGCTTTTCTTTGCAGCAGTGACCTTGTTTACATCAAAGACAGGATTACAGTAGATGATAACGCCTCTATAGATAACACCACTGACCTATCATTACATCACTACTGACAATAGATGATGTCACATCTTATTTCCTCCCCCTCACGCCACAGAACGCATATAGAAGACTCTTCCATAGACCTCGATGAGTCGGCTCCGGACTATTTCTGTCTATGGCCATGACTGTGCTGTAAAGCAGATCAGTAAATGCTGTTAATAGAGTAGAGGAGAATCTCAGGCAAGATGGCTGCCTCTTCGGGGGAATATCCAGTCCCCATACACTAAACAGCATGGAGCCATATTCTGTATAGTGGCCAGGCGCGGTACTGCAGCTCAGCTCGCATTGACTTCAATAGATCTATAGATCAAATATTTAAGGCCTAAACTAAGGATAGGCCATGAAACAAAAATTTCCAGACAACCCCTTTCATACAAAGAGTTTTCTATTCAGGGTCCTCATCTCTTGACCAGAGCGGAGTGAAGAGCGTCTCTTGCTCTGGAGGACCCATCCTGTCCTGCATTACACTGGCAACGCATTGATATAAATGGACATTATGTAATACCTACTTTGACCTGCAGTGGTGCTGTAGGGAAACTGAGCACTTATCACCAGGTTTCCCAGAATTGACGGCTGATCGCTGGGGTTCCAAGCTTGAAGAGCCTTTGTGAACAACTTATTGTCCAGAGACCCTTCTAATAGGTAACGATCGTACAAAGTGGAGAACCCCCCTTTTTTAGGGGTTGGATCTGTTGTTTTTCACACATCCCTTTTTTTCTTGCCTGCAGCCACCACTAGGGGGAGCTCAGTACATTTACAGCTACTATGGAAGTCAGGGAGCACTAAGCGCTCTAGGGTATGGCGAACAACCCCACTGTGAGCGTCTGGCCCTCAATACAATTCTGTGCGGATCTTAACCATCAGGACACGGACATAGAATGAGAATAAATGACAGATTTGGTACAGCCGAGAAAGGGCGACAGTGAGCGCCCCCTTGTGTCGGCTACAGGCCAAGTTCTATATAAGTCGTGCCACTTTCCAAAAACCCTCACTTTTGTGCCTTAACAAACCCAGCCCCAGGACTCTACCACACACTGGGGTGTCCCATGTGGCCCCCGATTGGACTTCTTTTCTTCGCTTTTGTTGTCGTCTTGACTCATCTCACTTTTTTCTTCACAAATGAGTGAAACGTGATCAAGATGTCTTCAAGAGCAATTTCACCTACATAAGATCCATCATTTCCCAGCGCTAGAGGATTGTGTGACTGAAGCGGCCTGATATGACATTTATGTGATTCACGACGCAATGTATTTCAATGGAAAACATCCGCCTTTGATCTGTACAAATACAAGTAACTGTCGTCACTCACACTTACCAACTTTGAAGTTGACATAACAGGGATGTTTTAAGGGAGTGTGTCACCTTATATACCCCGGCCCTGCAGATAGATAGGTTACTGTCACCAGACCCAGCATATCACCCCAGCCCTGCAGATAGATAGATACTGTCACCAGAACCAGCATATCACCCCAGCCCTGCAGATAGATAGGTTACTGTCACCAGACCCAGCATATCACCCCAGCCCTGCAGATAGATAGATACTGTCACCAGAACCAGCATATCACCCCAGCCCTGCAGATAGATAGGTTACTGTCACCAGACCCAGCATATCACCCCAGCCCTGCAGATAGATAGGTTACTGTCACCAGAACCAGCATATCACCCCAGCCCTGCAGATAGATAGGTTACTGTCACCAGAACCAGCATATCACCCCAGCCCTGCAGATAGATAGGTTACTGTCACCAGAACCAGCATATCACCCCAGCCCTGCAGATAGATAGGTTAGTGTCACCAGACCCAGCATATCTCCCCAGCCCTGCAGATAGATAGGTTACTGTCACCAGAACCAGCATATCACCCCAGCCCTGCAGATAGATAGGTTAGTGTCACCAGACCCAGCATATCACCCCAGCCCTGCAGATAGATAGGTTAGTGTCACCAGAACCAGCATATCACCCCAGTCCTGCAGATAGATAGGTTACTGTCACCAGAACCAGCATATCACCCCAGCCCTGCAGATAGATAGGTTAGTGTCACCAGACCCAGCATATCACCCCAGCCCTGCAGATAGATAGGTTACTGTCACCAGAACCAGCATATCACCCCAGCCCTGCAGATAGATAGGTTAGTGTCACCAGACCCAGCATATCACCCCAGCCCTGCAGATAGATAGGTTACTGTCACCAGAACCAGCATATCACCCCAGCCCTGCAGATAGATAGGTTACTGTCACCAGAACCAGCATATCACCCCAGCCCTGCAGATAGATAGGTTACTGTCACCAGACCCAGCATATCTCCCCAGCCCTGCAGATAGATAGGTTACTGTCACCAGAACCAGCATATCACCCCAGCCCTGCAGATAGATAGGTTAGTGTCACCAGACCCAGCATATCACCCCAGCCCTGCAGATAGATAGGTTAGTGTCACCAGAACCAGCATATCACCCCAGTCCTGCAGATAGATAGGTTACTGTCACCAGAACCAGCATATCACCCCAGCCCTGCAGATAGATAGGTTAGTGTCACCAGACCCAGCATATCACCCCAGCCCTGCAGATAGATAGGTTACTGTCACCAGAACCAGCATATCACCCCAGCCCTGCAGATAGATAGGTTACTGTCACCAGAACCAGCATATCACCCCAGCCCTGCAGATAGATAGGTTAGTGTCACCAGACCCAGCATATCACCCCAGCCCTGCAGATAGATAGGTTACTGTCACCAGAACCAGCATATCACCCCAGCCCTGCAGATAGATAGGTTACTGTCACCAGAACCAGCATATCACCCCAGTCCTGCAGATAGACAGGTTAGTGTCACCAGACCCAGCATATCACCCCAGCC
The DNA here is from genome assembly GCF_031893055.1 of Leptodactylus fuscus. Taxonomy (NCBI): domain Eukaryota; kingdom Metazoa; phylum Chordata; class Amphibia; order Anura; family Leptodactylidae; genus Leptodactylus; species Leptodactylus fuscus. The sequence goes on along the minus strand of NC_134269.1, from coordinate 209,091,512 downwards.
CTACAGATAATACTCTCCCCAGTGGCGCCCCCAATAGTATCACAGTATAATGCTCCCCTGTGACCCTGCCCAGTATAATGCTCCTAAGTGTCCCCATACACAGTATAATGCTCTCCCCACTGCCCCCCCCAGCACTTGAAGGTCTTGCCACCATATACAAAATACTCACTGATACTAACCTATCTATCTGCAGGGCTGGGGTGATATGCTGGTTCTGGTGACACTAACCTATCTATCTGCAGGACTGGGGTGATATGCTGGGGTCTGGTGACACAGTCCCTATAATAGTAGCTGTATACCTATGTATACAGTGATTTCCACCTAGTGGTTGCTACAAGTAACAAGAATGGCATGGTTTATGGTAGAGGCCCTCTACTGGAACTGTTAGAGGGGGATTCCATATGCATCTTATGGTGGGGACAGGGAGACAGGGAGTCATTTCCTCCTTACAACCCTATAAAGGAATCCCGTCACCATCTCTATAACCTAACCGCATGGCTGTGCATTCATTGCTGACTTGGCTGGGTGTTTCCATAGAGTAAGAATCCCCCTAGTTTAGAAAATCCACAAAGCTCGGAGCCAGCGCCGCACGTACCAAAGTCATTTGTAAATCCTCCAGATAACTGGCAAGCTGACTTCCATATGGCCGGGAACAGCAGTTGTTAACTACGGGGTGCCGGGATCACGCAGGCAGACGACACGACAATTATTCCAACCTCTACTTCAGGGTGTGTGACAAATGGAACAAATTAGGTTTGAGGTTCGTTGTGTCTCGCGGAAGTTTCTTTCTGTAATTAACATCTAAGGCTTTAATGTCGCCACTTGCTCTTTTCCCAGCAGCGGATAATAAGACGCTTTTCCTGGGGTGCTAAGCCTGACCCCGTCTTCTTGTACTACAAGACGTTGGTGCTTGCAAAGAAAATTGGGACGATGTGTCTTCAAGTGCGTGGAGCGATACGAGCGCAATGTGGATGAGATGGTGATACCCAGCGGAGACGTGTAAGCTCTTGGGTCAATAATGATAAAGAATCAGAACTTCCTTAAAGGGTTTGTTCAGTTTAAAAACTCATCTTCAGGAATTATAAGGTAAGGAAGGAGGGAAGGGGGGAGGATCCTCTGTTTAGGATTTTTGGCTTGTGGTCTGGAGGATCTGTAAATTACTAGTCAAGTGGGCGGTAACACTGCATGACATACAGCACACAGAGACTCCGCCCCCAGTGTTACCGCCCAC